>NC_048573.1:54680508-54833008 GCF_013265735.2 Oncorhynchus mykiss | reverse complement strand
TCAGAAATGGTCTCAGGGAAGCTCATCTGCGTCCTCGTCGTCTTCACCAGGGTCTTGACCTAGTTTGGCGTCATAACCGACTTCACTGGGAAAATGCTCACCTTTGATGGCCACAGGCACACTGGAGAAACAGTTTTCAACTATAGTGGGCACATGGCAGACAGTGTGTATGGTGTTGTGTGGGCGACCGGTTTGCTGATGTCAATGTTGTGAACAGAGTGCCCCGTGGTGGTGGTGGAGTTATGGTATGGGCAGGCATAAGCTATGGACAATGAACACAGTTGCATTTTATATATGGCAATTTGAATGCACAGAGATACCTGACGAGATCCTGAGGCCCATTGTCGTGCCCTTCATCCACCACCATCAGTTCATACTTCAGCATGATAATGCATGGCCCCATGTCACAAGGATCTGTACACAATTCCAGGAAGCGAAAAATGTCACAGTTCTGTTATGGCCTGCAGAATTATCAGACATTTCACCCATTGAGAATGTTTGGGATTCTCTGAATAGGCGTGTACGACAGCGTGTTCCAGTCCTTGCCAATATCCAGCAACTTCGCACAGCCATTGAAGAAGACTGGGACAACATTCCACAGGCCAAAATCAACAGCCTGATCAACTCTATGAGAATGTCATGCTGCATGAGGCAAATGGTGGTCACTCCAGATACTGACTGGTTTTCTGATCCACGCCCCTAACTTTTATTTTAAGGTATCTGTGACCAACAGACGCATATTTTCTATTCCCATTCATGTGAAATCCATAGATTAGGGCCCAATGAAATACTTAAATTGACTGATTTCCTTAAATGAACTGTAACTCAGTAAAATCTTAGAAATTGTTGCATTTTGCGTTTCTATTTTTGTTCAGTGTACTTTGGAGCCCTCATTTACTCACGTGTTTCCTTTGGCAGTTACTTTTACAATTTGTAAAACAGATCCGTTTATTCCTCTCTTACACAACGCATGCTGGCCTCTCCCATGTTGAGAAATAGTGTAAATTAGAGCATTGTTCCTCAGTGCTGCTGTGCTGCCTGTCTGAAGGGATTATGATTGTGATCACTCCTACTGTAGCCTATGAATTGGTCAGAGTCTAACATGCTGCGCCTGTAAGCCTATTAGGAAAGGGAATTCACTGAGTCCTTTCTTAGGATAAGCCAACTGTAAACGCTACGTGCAGGAGCGGCGAGAAGCCGGGACTAAACGCGGGATTTAAGGGAAGAAAAGAGGAAACAATACATGGGGGAGAAAACCACTGCATCTGCAGAAACGTCTGCAGACAAATCCCTTAATGGTGAAAAAGATGCTGGGATTTACATTTTGCTGTTTCCCCCTCAGTGACCATAGTTTGAGAAACATGAAGAGGCTCAGCTCAATCTGCCAGAGAAGACTTGGCGGCCATGGCACTTTCACTGGGTTACATGGAGCACAAGCTAGGAAATCATAGGAAGTGGAGTACAGCAGGGAATAGGCTGGATAGGAATCTTTCCTGTCTATATATCTGTGTGGTTAAACCATTGTTCACTTCATGCTCATTTAAGTTTAAATTGAAACCAATAAAATATTTAAGCTCATTCCATGGAGTGTCTCCTGGTTTTTGTTTTTTCCTTTCAATTAAGCCCAAGACAACCAAGTGAGGGGAGTTCCTTGCTAATTAGTGACCTTAATTCATCAATCAAGTACAAGGGAGGAGCGAAAACCACTCGGCCCTCAGTGAAATGAGTTTGACACGTGCATTAAACCAAATAAAAATTGGGATATTATTTGAGAAAGAAAGGAAGAAGCTTTTTATGTCCAGTGATGCTGGTATTTTCATAGAAGAGGACACTACATCACTCTTCCTCTGTCAGCATACTGAGGGCGGTTGGTGTTCAGGTGCGTTGACACAGAGCATCACAGTCACTCAGTCTGAAAAGACATTCTGGCACTTTCCTAGTGTCTGAGGAGACCAGTGCACTCTCGCTTGAAGGCCGGGGCACAATTCACTCTCTGTTAGCCCTTGGTTGGCATGTGGGTTTAACAGCAACATAGAGGTCGAAGCAGTGAAATGCTTCACCTCTGTGCACAGGACTGGTTAGGCAATACACACACATATATGAGCACACACATGTCAAAGGTATTCACAAAGGTGCAAGGTTTAAACTCAGTACTGCTCTTCAGGGCGTACTGTACCATAAATACAACCACACCATTACAATACCACATAACAAATTGCTTCCTTCCCCATCACACTCTTGACTCTTCCATCCAAGCTTGAGACCTCCCTATAACCAGCAGAGAGGGAGTACATCTCTGAGCTGTGATTCAGTCTAATGCCTGGGTGGTGAGGGGTGAGCCTCTGGCAAGGGCTGGATGTGTGATGTCAGCCATCATGGTGGGCCCATCAGCCTGCCAAGGTTCCAGGGCTTACCTTCATCCACTCTCCTCACTGGTTTTCCTCAGGCTGGAGGCTGGAGTCTGTTACTGGGGCTGAAGCATGCAGGCTAGTGGCTGTACACTGGTTTACCATAGGCTGGATTACACAACACCACACAGCAGCAGCTGACTTTACCCCACAGAGGACAGCAGACCTTACCATTGAGACACTATAGGGCTTTCTCTGAATAGGGTGCCATTTTCGGACTGTTGTACCATGTGTTTCCTATTATTTGTCAACATAAACAAGGCCTCGTCTAATCTTTGTTTTCCACATGCAGAGTGCCTGTTCTCTGGGACCCTCTGCTCATATAAACTCTCCCAGTTGTGACAGACAGTGATGCCATGGGTGGCTTATAGAACCCATCACTACCACCAGATGGATCTGCTCATTTCAGGCAGAGCTGGGATCTCTCCACACAACTCCTAATGCTCAACTCTCCTAGGAGCCAGTGTTGACAAGGTCTGCCTAATTGTAAATTGTAAAACTCGGCTCCTTGGTCAGTGAATAGGCAAGCAACAGGTATTGCTTTGATAGACAGTATGTGAAATAGGTGGGGGAACATTCCTGAGACATAAAGCGTTAGTTTAATCCATTCATCACATATACTGTACATAACTCCGTCTGAAAGGGTATCATTTTATGCCTATAGAGGCCGTCAGTTACCTTGCCATTCATGCACAACAGAATAAGTCTGTCACAGTCAGAGGATAATGCCGATACAAGTGGCCCTTTCTTAACGCGCCCACATAACAAGCAATTGTCTGTGCCTCGCATACTCCCTTTAAAGCAACTCGGTGTCAGAGCATTTCGTATTATACTTGATTTAAATCCGAGACACTCCATTTAGTATCATTTGTTACTTTTCGTATGGTATGTATTCATTTGTGGATGCCCATTACCCATTTCGTATGATATGTTATGAATTACAATTTGTATGATATGTTACGTATTTGCCAAACGTACAAAATGTTACGAATTTGCAAAACGTACAATTTGTTGTTGCTAATGCTACCTGGCTAATGTTAGCTAGGCTATGGGTAAGGGTTAGGTTTAAGGTTAGGGTTATGGTTAGTGTCACGCCCTGTGATAACATGCGTCTTGGTGAGAGGTGTAGGAGTCAGGCGCAGGAGAGCAGGGATGTCTGAGAATAATAATAATAATAATAATATAGTCCACCAATGCAAACGGCACAGAACAAAAATCCCAAAACTACGCTCTCGAATAATCGTGCAAACACACGGAGGAACAAACACAGTTCCGACACTTTACATACACGTGCGTAATAGCGAAAAAACAACAAACATCAAATACCATCGAACGCAATACACACAAATCTAATCCTGCACGAATTACGGCAGGTAACAGGTGCCCTATATACCCACAGAAATCAAAGCAATTGAAAACCAGGTGTGAAAAGGAACACAGACAAAACAACCAGAAAAAGAAAAAGGGATCGGTAGTGGCTAGTAGACCGGCGACGCCGAGCGCCACAGGGAGAGGAGTTACCCTCGGTAGAAGTCGTGACACGCCCTGACCTTAGAGATCCTTTTTATGTCTCTATTTTGGTTTGGTCAGGGCGTGAGTTGGGGTGGGCATTCTATGTTTTGTGTTCTATGTTTTCTATTTCTGTGTGTTTGGCCGGGTGTGGTTCTCAATCAGAGGCAGCTGTCTATCGTTGTCTCTGATTGAGAACCATACTTAGGTAGCCTTTTCCCACCTGTGTTTTGTGGGTAGTTGTTTTCTGTTTTTGTGACTGCACCAGACAGAACTGTTTCAGTTTTTTGTTTGTTCTCGTTGTTGTTATTCAGTGTTCAGTTCTATTAAACAATCATGACCACTTACCATGCTGCGCTTTGGTCCACTTCCTCAAACAGCCGTTACAAAGGACCAAGCAGCGTGGCAGAGAGGACTGGAGATGGGAGGACATTCTGGACGGCAAGGGATCCTACAATCCTGGCGAGATCCTGGCTGGAAGGGATCGCCTCCCATGGGAACAGGTGGAGGAAAGGCAGGAGAGCGGAGGCAGCAGGAGAAGGGAACCAGCGGTATGAGGGAACACAGCTGGCAAGGAAGCCTGAGGGCGAGCATGTGACTGGTCAGGCCCCGTGCTATGGGGTGACGCGCATTGTGTCTCGGCTGAGCATTCACAGGCCGGTGTGCTCGGTGCCAGCGTCCCTCATTTGCCGGGTGGGCCAGCTCTGCGCTCGAGACCGCCAGTGTGCCTCCACGGCCCAGTGTGTCCGATGCCTCGGCCAAGGAGGAGGCCGCCTGTACATCTCCCCAGCCTGGTGAGTCCGGCGCTGCCAGAGTCGCCCTCCTGTCCGGCGCTGCCAGAGTCGCCCTCCTGTCCGGCGCTGCCAGAGTCGCCCTCCTGTCCGGCGCTGCCAGAGTCGCCCTCCTGTCCGGCGCTGCCAGAGTCGCCCTCCTGTCCGGCGCTGCCAGAGTCGCCCTCCTGTCCGGCGCTGCCAGAGTCGCCCTCCTGTCCGGCGCTGCCAGAGTCGCCCTCCTGTCCGGCGCTGCCAGAGTCGCCCTCCAAGTGGGCCAAGCCTAAGGTAGAGCAGGTTCCACGTCCCGCTCCAGAGGCGCCACCGTGGATGCCCACCCAGACCCTCCCGTTTAGGTTTTGTGGCTTTGGGGGTACTGTCACGCCCTGACCTTAGAGATCCTTTTTATGTCTCTATTTTGGTTTGGTCAGGGCGTGAGTTGGGGTGGGCATTGTATGTTTTGTGTTCTATGTTTTCTATTTCTGTGTGTTTGGCCGGGTGTGGTTCTCAATCAGAGGCAGCTGTCTATTGTTGTCTCTGAGAACCATACTTAGGTAGTGTAACGGCTTTCTTCCTGGGAAAGAGAGGACCAAAGCGCAGCGTGGTGAATGTTCATCTTCTTTAATAATAAATCCCAACTGAACACTTCAAATTACAAAACAACAAATGTGAAAACCGAAAACAGTCCTATCTGGTGCATAGACAGGAAACAATCACCCACAAACCCCAACACAAAACAAGCTATGGTTTCCAATCAGAGACAATGACTAACACCTAACTCTGATTGAGAACCATATCAGGCCAAACAGACAAACTAGACACACAACAGAATGCCCACCCAGCTCACATCCTGACCAACACTAAAACAAGGAAAACACACAAGAACTATGGTCAGAACGTGACAGGTAACCTTTTCCCACCTGTGTTTTGTGGGTAATTGTCTGTTTTTGTGTCTGCACCAGACAGAACTGCTTCGTTCGTTTTCTTTGTTTTTGTTATTGAGTGTTCAGTTCTATTAAACAATCATGACCACTTACCATGCTGCGCTTTGGTCCACTTCCTCAAACAGCCGTTACAGTTAGGAGTTAGGTTAAAGCAGGGGTGTCAAACTCATTCCACGGAGGACCTAGTGTCTGCTGGTTTTACCTTTCAATTAAGACCTAGACAACCTCTTGAGATGCCGTAGCAACAACAGTCAGTATATACTTCCTCAAAATAGTCTGAATTATACTGAGAAATCAAGATATCTGTCATTCATTTTTGCAGAGGTCTTAGTCGAATAATTTTACATCTAACTAAGATGTTTGGTGCTGTTTCTCATGTGAATGTTTTTGCATGAAAACTAGTCATCTCTTGTTGAATGACAGCAAACACTGAATTGAAGAATCCCCTTAGTTCCCACTCCTATTTAATTTGAACCTTTTAACTAGGCAAATCAGTTAAGAACAAATTCTTATTTACAATGATGGCCAAACCCGGACTACACTGGGTCAATTGTGCGCCACCCTATTGTGCGCTGCCCCACGGCCGAATGTGATGCAGCCTGTTACTAAGAGTAGACCAATCACCGACGAAGGGGTGCAGACTTCCGCTACCAAACGTCGACTTGCCTCAAGAATAAAATGTGTGTGCTTGAACCGCTGAAAAAAGCCCTGCCGAACACAAATAAAAAAACACCATATCATACTATATGCAGGACCGGTTTGACTGGAAGTATGCGACAGGCTTTAGCAAAACTGATTTCTCCGAGAGGTGTCCTCTAATATATAATGTCTTTTAGCAGACACTAAGCACCATGCTCGACCAACTGAGCCAAATAGGACCCCTCTCCATCTTCCTCTACTCATTGAGGTCTGAGATAGATAATGACATTCTCAAGGAGGGGAGTGAGGGCCTCGATTAATCCCACCCCTCTGACTCAGAGAGGCCCAGGTTCCAGGAGAGGAGTGCTCCTCTAAACGCCCCCCCTTTGCTCCCCCCCCAGTTTCCTCCCTGTAGCCCCTTCCTTGGGCTGCGTTAATCAGACTCTTTGAGGCCACGTGGTGTTTAAAACGCCACTGGGGAAATCTCCCTCGCTACTCCTCACTTCATCTGGAATTAATCCAGGCCGTCTGAAAGAGGAGATGATTTTGAGGAGGCAGGGTGGGAGAATTAAGGCATGGCATGAACTGGGCTCCGCTCTGCAGCCAGGTACCCTGGACGTGATCTTCACCCTTAGTGCTGAAAAAGGTTTAGTCTGAGCCCTTTGAACAGCAGAGCAAAGAGGACTCAGATGGAGCTGTTCAGGGATGGTAAGAGATGACAGCAGAGCAGAGAGGACTCAGATGGAGCTGTTCAGGAATGGTAAGAGATGACAACAGAGCAGAGAGGACTCAGATGGAGCTGTTCGGGGATGGTAAGAGATGACAGCAGAGCAGAGAGGACTCAGATGGAGCTGTTCAGGGATGGTAAGAGATGACAGCAGAGCAGAGAGGACTCAGATGGAGCTGTTCAGGGATGGTAAGAGATGACAGCAGAGCAGAGAGGACTCAGATGGAGCTGTTCAGGGATGGTAAGAGATGACAGCAGAGCAGAGAGGACTCAGATGGAGCTGTTCGGGGATGGTAAGAGATGACAGCAGAGCAGAGACGACTCAAATGGAGCTGTTCAGGGATGGTAAGAGATGACAGCAAAGCAGAGAGGACTCAGATGGAGCTGTTCATGGATGGTAAGAGATGACAGCAGAGCAGAGAGGACTCAGATGGAGCTGTTCAGGGATGGTAAGAGATGACAGCAGAGCAGAGAGGACTCAGATGGAGCTGTTCAGGGATGGTAAGAGATGACAGCAGAGCAGAGAGGACTCAGATGGAGCTGTTCAGGGATGGTAAGAGATGAAAGCAGAGCAGAGAGGACTCAGATGGAGCTGTTCATGGATGGTAAGAGATGACAGCAGAGCAGAGAGGACTCAGATGGCGCTGTTCAGGGATGGTAAGAGATGACAGCAGAGCAGAGAGGACTCAGATGGAGCTGTTCAGGGATGGTAAGAGATGACAGCATAGCAGAGAGGACTCAGATGGAGCTGTTCAGGGATGGTAAGAGATGACAGCAAAGCAGAGAGGACTCAGATGGAGCTGTTCATGGATGGTAAGAGATGACAGCAGAGCAGAGAGGACTCAGATGGCGCTGTTCAGGGATGGTAAGAGATGACAACAGAGCAGAGAGGACTCAGATGGAGCTGTTCAGGGATGGTAAGAGATGACAGCATAGCAGAGAGGACTCAGATGGAGCTGTTCAGGGATGGTAAGAGATGACAGCAGAGCAGAGAGGACTCAGATGGAGCTGTTCGGGGATGGTAAGAGATGACAGCAGAGCAGAGAGGACTCAGATGGAGCTGTTCAGGGATGGTAAGAGATGACAGCATAGCAGAGAGGACTCAGATGGAGCTGTTCAGGGATGGTAAGAGATGACAGCAGATTTCTAGGTTTCATTGGGGGAACAGTGTCATATGTCATTCCATTTCCCTGTACCTACTATAACCTGTAACCCTTGACAGTTATAGCTGAGCATATGAGGAGCAGTCAAATGACAGAGCTTTCTTAGTAGCACAAAATCACTTGGTGGCAACAGTTTTTTACAATGACCTCTACTGTACATATAGACGGACACGTGAACATAAATGCATATTATCATTTCATGTATTCACATCTCTTTGTAATTTCTTTATTTGTCATACGGACAGCCATTTTGTGTACTATTTTTACTACTGCCAACTGTTGGCCTCTGATTGCCAAAATGCCTCTTGTCTGAGTAATGCTGACACAAGAGAGATAAGGTTAACCTGCTTTTGCTGGGTCAGAGTTCTTATGAAAGAAATGTTCACATCTCTGACATTTACCATCACTGTTAACCACCAGGATCGACAGGGTCATAGTCAAGAGGATTATTATTGCAACTTATTAAGGAAGTAAAATATACTCGTCTCCACCTTTGTCAACATATTTCTACTGCAATTTCAATGTCAATGGTCTTTCCCTTCACTGAGTTTCCATTGAATCTGTGTTTCCATATCAGCAGAATTCAGAAGACAGTTGATGCATTTTCAGTAATAGAGATCCTATTAAATGACAAGTATTCGTATTTCACTGAGTACCATCTCATAACAGACAGACATGGACAGGAGTCTGCAATGCAGGTGGTCGGTTTGTCCCACTTGGGCCACCCTCCCTGCCTTCCCTCTCCAGACTCTCAGCCTGCCTGTGGGAGAGACACTGCTGTAGCCGTGCCTGTAACAGTAGCAGTGCTGCCTGCCAGTCTGAAGCTGACGAGCTCTGGCCTTGACCCACATCAGCAGATCCAGAAAATGAATAATAAATACACCAGCGAGTCTTTTCCACGTTCCTGTCATCACTTGTTTGGTGTGTCCTCCCATGACCCTCTCCCCATGTGCAGAAAGGGCACAGTTGTCAGAAGAGTCTAAGTTGTTTATTTTCTGTATACAGGCACAGACAGGGTCACTTAACATGAGCAGTACATACTGTTGGGAGTATACTATTCATGGCTCCAAATGTGGAAGTTGTGTTTCTCACAGTTTAAATCTCTGATGTGAAACATGGACACTTAAAAATGTGCCATCAGAATGACCCTTTACAGGGTGTCTACCACTGGGGTAATGATCAAACCAATATGCAATGTCCTGGACAACAGTGCATTTTCGTTGGTTTTACTTTGCTTTGCTTAACAAAACATCCTACAAACTAGAGTATCATAATTGTATGGCCACTGTGCAATTGACATCCTACTGGTCTATGTAGAGGCACTAACCCAACACAACTCAACCAAGTCCATACTAAATTGCATAAGATTCTGAGTAACCTTTTGGGTGTTTTAAGCCTCTGCGGCCTCGCTCATGCCTGTCCAATTCCCCCTCAGGCCCCATCCGCCCTGCACCCCATCCAACACTGTGTACCATACAGCTGAGCAAGCCTGGCCTGCTTTGTGTGATAGCACAGATTTAATAATGACACCGTTTTGGGATGAGAATTGAATTTCATACTTGGACGCCCTGACACTACATGTGTTTCTTTTTAATAAAGAGCAGAGCCACTCGGCCTAAAGGAGATAGCTTTTCTCTTCTCGCCTCTGTAAGCATAAACTCAACTGTGCTGGTTGCTCCACCGTGCACCTTCGCGTTGGATTGAACATCTGCTGGGTTGAGCACTGCAATTTCTAAAACTGCTCTTCTCTCTCTCCTTGCTCCTTTCACATGCAATCTCCTCCCAGCCTTCTACTGCCAAGTCCATCAGCAGTACAGGTTGCCTTCTCTGAACTGGAGAGAGCTGGCCAGCACTCTGACTTATCATGTTTAAAACCAAACACATATTAAAAGGAGTATTGGTGGGGTGAGAAGATAACAGTGCCCTCTGTCATTTTTGGGTCAGTGAAGTATTCTTTCTTCTTTTGGCTCTTTTCCAAGCTTAAAAGGATAAACATTCACTCGCAACACCATGGGCCAGAAAAGGTTGAATACATTGGCCATGCTGTCAATCCAGCATGAATTCTACCATGTTCAAAACAACTGGAAACTCAGAACTGGGAAATCTCAGATTTCAGTGAGTTCAAGACAACTGGGAACTCTGGAAAAAAACTAGCTCCATTTTGAAAGTGCTGAATCGGCCTACCTCGTCGCAGCTTGTTTGCGCTTGCTTATACTTAGAGCTAAGTGTTAATGATACAAGAACAAACAGTATGGACCTCCTGAGTGGCGCAGTGGTCTAAGGCATTAGTCATTAATACAGACCCGGGTTCATTCCTGGGCTATGGCCGCGAGTCCCATAGGACGGCTGTCACGTTGGTATAACGGAATCTGGAGACTGGCGCAGGAATGCGTAATAGGGATTTTTATTTACCCAAATTACAGAGCGCCATGTAAAGGCACAGGGACGAAGACCAAACAAACACATGCAAAACACAGAGTTGAAACCCAAACAAAAGACAGAGGAGTACCTTGAATAAATACACCGGGGCGAGACCCGTAATCATCCAAAACAACACAGCACAGGTACTCACACGACCAACGGACATTGGAACAATAATCGACTGCCCAATGGTGAACCAAAGGGCACACTTATACAATTACTAATCATTGAGGAAATGGGACCAGGTGTGCGTAATGACACAGTTCCAGAGGGATCCGTGACAACGGCGCACAATTGGCCCAGCATCGTCCAGGTTGGGGGAGGGTTTGGCTGGGTGGGGCTTTACTTGGCTCATCGTGCCCGAGCGACTCCTTGTGGCGGGCCGGGTGCATGCAGGCTGACCCCGGTAGCCAGTTGAACAGTGTTTCTTCTGACACATTGGTGCGGCTGGCTTCCGGCTTAAGCAGGTGGGTGTTAAGGAGCACGGTTAGTCGGGTCATGTTTCGGAGGATGCAGGACTCCACCTTTGCGTCCTGAACGATGAGACATGATCGTAATTGGGGGTAAAAAAAAACAAAAAAAAACATGAATTTACTGAACATAAATATAATAATATTAGTATATGGTTCAGAAGTCCAAACTCATATTGGAGTTCGTTATTATTGAAGGACAGTGAGGTTCTTATCGACTAGAAACCACATTTGTTTAAGCAAGTCAGCCATATCAGCTATGGCTTTAAAAAGTCAGTAAATGAGGCTGAATGAACTGTTTTACTGCCAGACGAGGCCCCGCTGATAGCCAGGTGTAGCGATGTTAAGGATTCACTCCATGGTGCTGAAAGGAAAGCTTTGCTGTCGGGACAGCCATAACAGTATGTGGGCATGGTTTGTCACCGTTATGGTGCTATTAATGTATTGTTTAGTGTTGTGTTGTGGCTTTGGTGGCATGCATAATGGTGTTTGCCCCAACAAGATTTACATACTAAAATTGCCACTGTAACTAAGAATACAATATGTTTCTAAACACTTCTACATGAATGTGGATGCTGCCATGATTACAGATCATCCTGAATGAATTGTGAATAATGATGAGTGAGAAAGTTACAAATGTCATATCCCCATGAGATGCTTACCTCTCACCATTTCAATAACAGGGGAGGTTAGCATTTGGGGGGGAGAGCGGGGGAGTATGGTATTTGTAACTTTCTCACTCATCATTATTCACAATTCATTCAGGATGATCTGTAATCATGGCAGCATCCACATTCACGTAGAAATGTTTAGTAACGGGTTATCTTCTTATTTACAGTAAAGTGACTCCAAAATGACACAATACAATATTTACTAATCATTTATATTGAGAACAAAATCATCTGAAACACAACCAAAACAAACAGCAAAGTCATAAGGTTAAAGTAGTCATTGCATGCTATGAATATTAAAATAATACATCACATTTTACTACTTAATATACTGTAAGTGAATTTGTCGCAATACTTTTGCAAAAAGTGCTGTAATGTTTAAACGGTTCACCTGATATGGATGAAAATCCTCAGCACTTTAACCTCATGACCATTGTTTGATTTCAAATTCAAACTTTTGATGTATAGAGCCAAAAGAAGAATTATTGTCCCAATAATTACGGAGCACACTGTAAATCCAGGGTTGTTTACAGTGATCATCATAGAGGGATACCAGTGATACAGCAGTGAGAGAAGAGGGCAAGAAATGAAGAACTGCCTTCTTTTGATAAACAAAACGGCCCTTTATGTTCCTGTTGTATCTATTGAAAAACAAACACAATTTTACAACTTGTGTTTGAAGATGACCATATCAAATCATTGATAGAATTTTAGATGAATGCCAACGTTGAATAGCATACAGCAGGAGTGCTGTTAAACCCAATTTAGGGATCAAACCAAGTTAGGAGACTGCAGGGAGAATGATAGTATTTGTTTAAAGTGTTTTCTCAAACTTCTCCTGGGACCCAATTTCAAGGAGAGCAACCACAGCATATTTACTCAAATCGTCAGCAGCCAAATGATTGACAACAAAACAAACAAAAGGATTGCTGCAAGCTCTATTCAGAGACTTTGTATTATGCCCTCCACACCACCAGGGTATGGGCTAGTAGTCATGACCTGCAGGACGGCCCCTGACCTGGGAGACAGGCCCTCCACACCACCAGGGTATGGGCTAGTAGTCATGACCTGCAGGACGGCCCCTGACCTGGGAGACAGGCCCTCCACACCACCAGGGTATGGGCTAGTAGTCATGACCTGCAGGAGGGCCCCTGACCTGGGAGACAGGCCGTCCACACCACCAGGGTATGGGCTAGTAGTCATGACCTGCAGGAGGGCCCCTGACCTGGGAGACAGGCCCTCCACACCACCAGGGTATGGGCTAGTAGTCATGACCTGCAGGAGGGCCCCTGACCTGGGAGACAGGCCCTCCACACCACCAGGGTATGGGCTAGTAGTCATGACCTGCAGGACGGCCCCTGACCTGGGAGACAGGCCCTCCACACCACCAGCGTATGGGCTAGTAGTCATGACCTGCAGGAGGGCCCCTGACCTGGGAAACAGGCCCTCCACACCACCAGGGTATGGGCTAGTAGTCATGACCTGCAGGAGGGCCCCTGACCTGGGAGACAGGCCGTCCACACCACCAGGGTATGGGCTAGTAGTCATGACCTGCAGGAGGGCCCCTGACCTGGGAGACAGGCCGTCCACACCACCAGGGTATGGACTAGTAGTCATGACCTGCAGGAGAGCCCCTGACCTGGGAGACAGGCCGTCCACACCACCAGGGTATGGGCTAGTAGTCATGACCTGCAGGAGGGCCCCTGACCTGGGAGACAGGCCGTCCACACCACCAGCGTATGGGCTAGTAGTCATGACCTGCAGGAGGGCCCCTGACCTGGGAGACAGGCCGTCCACACCACCAGCGTATGGGCTAGTAGTCATGACCTGCAGGAGGGCCCCTGACCTGGGAGACAGGCCGTCCACACCACCAGGGTATGGGCTAGTAGTCATGACCTGCAGGAGGGCCCCTGACCTGGGAGACAGGCCGTCCACACCACCAGGGTATGGGCTAGTAGTCATGACCTGCAGGAGGGCCCCTGACCTGGGAAACAGGCCGTCCACCCCACCAGCGTATGGGCTAGTAGTCATGACCTGCAGGAGGGCCCCTGACCTGGGAGACAGGCCGTCCACACCACCAGGGTATGGGCTAGTAGTCATGACCTGCAGGAGGGCCCCTGACCTGGGAGACAGGCCGTCCACACCACCAGCGTATGGGCTAGTAGTCATGACCTGCAGGAGGGCCCCTGACCTGGGAGACAGGCCGTCCACACCACCAGGGTATGGGCTAGTAGTCATGACCTGCAGGAGGGCCCCTGACCTGGGAGACAGGCCGTCCACACCACCAGCGTATGTGCTAGTAGTCATGACCTGCAGGAGGGCCCCTGACCTGGGAGACAGGCTGTCCACACCACCAGCGTATGGGCTAGTAGTCATGACATGCAGGAGGGCCCCTGACCTGGGAGACAGGCCGTCCACACCACATGGTATGGGCTAGTAGTCATGACCTGCAGGAGGGCCCCTGACCTGGGAGACAGGCCGTCCACACCACCAGCGTATGGGCTAGTAGTCATGACCTGCAGGAGGGCCCCTGACCTGGGAGACAGGCCGTCCACACCACCAGCGTATGGGCTAGTAGTCATGACCTGCAGGAGGGCCCCTGACCTGGGAGACAGGCCGTCCACACCACCAGCGTATGTGCTAGTAGTCATGACCTGCAGGAGGGCCCCTGACCTGGGAGACAGGCTGTCCACACCACCAGCGTATGGGCTAGTAGTCATGACATGCAGGAGGGCCCCTGACCTGGGAGACAGGCCGTCCACACCACATGGTATGGGCTAGTAGTCATGACCTGCAGGAGGGCCCCTGACCTGGGAGACAGGCCGTCCACACCACCAGCGTATGGGCTAGTAGTCATGACCTGCAGGAGGGCCCCTGACCTGGGAGACAGGCCGTCCACACCACCAGCGTATGGGCTAGTAGTCATGACCTGCAGGAGGGCCCCTGACCTGGGAGACAGGCCGTCCACACCACCAGCGTATGGGCTAGTAGTCATGACCTGCAGGAGGGCCCCTGACCTGGGAGACAGGCCGTCCACACCAGGCCTACCAGTTGGGACCACTGGTTAAAGAGGTTTAATTAACTTACATCTCATTGTTTCACAACCATCTTATTTCTGGGGGTCTGAGTTAAAGAATCTAGCCAACGACGTGGGCCGCCAGTTATTATAACTCACTGACTCATAAAGAAACCTTTTACATACAAACCAAAGACTTCTCAAACCTCCCAGGCTGAATAATGGGCGCAAATTAATCTCAATGCAGTTTTTTTTCTTCAAAATAGCACTTTCAATTTCTCTTTTTTAATTCATGGTTGCCATTGGATGTATCAATTGTGCGGGGAGGAGAGGAGAGGGACGTTTTTTATTAATTGGTTTGATATGGATTAGATATGAGAGCTGTTCCCACACTCCCCTGCAATCGCATTTCAATTAATAACACCCACTGAGGCGTTGCCTGCAGATGTGGAATAAAGATGGCCTGTCACTCACACTACGAGGAAGCATTTGCAATTTGTCACTGGCTTCCTCCTCTCTCTCTCTCCCTAACCCTCAATATTTTTCTGCTGAAATCACGCCACATTTTATTCATTTATTTATTCTCCCTGGGATTGGTTGGGTCAGAGCGGGGAGAGAAAAGCACAGAGCTGTTAAGAGGTTTCTCTTTACGGAGATGGCATGCAACTTTAAAACCTGTCCTAGTGCGCCACATTTCAAATGAGATGGGAGACAACACAGCCATTTCCTATTAGGTTGAGCCTCTCTCCTTTCTCGGCTGAATGGTAACCTGCAGAACCAACCCCCTCCCTCTTCCCTTTCTCTCGCCTCTTCTGGACTCTCTTTCTCCATAGTTATTCTCAATTGACAACGGCTATTTATTTCAGAAAACTGGACAGGGTCTTCCAGGGCCCATCTCAAGGTTTTAGTTCAACAGGAGCTGGACGGTACCATTTGCTCTAGAGTATACCCTACCAAACCGAGAGCTTGGGACTACAAGGTTCTATGTGCAATAAAAGGAAGTTCCGAAACCTCATTGGTTTGAATGGGTTCAGCAATTTCTATATTGTATTCGTGAATTGGGGTATTTAGAGTACTATATACAGTGCATTGCGAAAGTATTCGGCCCCCTTGAACTTTGCGACCTTTTGCCACATTTCAGGCTTCAAACATAAAGATATAAAACTGTATTTTTTGTGAAGAATCAACAACAAGTGGGACACAATCATGAAGTGGAACGACATTTATTGGATATTTCAAACTTTTTTAACAAATCAAAAACTGAAAAATTGGGCGTGCAAAATTATTCAGCCCCCTTAAGTTAATACTTTGTAGCGCCACCTTTTGCTGCGATTACAGCTGTAAGTCGCTTGGGGTATGTCTCTATCAGTTTTGCACATCGAGAGACTGACATTTTTTCCCATTCCTCCTTGCAAAACAGCTCGAGCTCAGTGAGGTTGGATGGAGAGCATTTGTGAACAGCAGTTTTCAGTTCTTTCCACAGATTCTCGATTGGATTCAGGTCTGGACTTTGACTTGGCCATTCTAACACCTGGATATGTTTATTTTTGAACCATTCCATTGTAGATTTTGCTTTATGTTTTGGATCATTGTCTTGTTGGAAGACAAATCTCCGTCCCAGTCTCAGGTCTTTTGCAGACTCCATCAGGTTTTCTTCCAGAATGGTCCTGTATTTGGCTCCATCCATCTTCCCATCAATTTTAACCATCTTCCCTGTCCCTGCTGAAGAAAAGCAGGCCCAAACCATGATGCTGCCACCACCATGTTTGACAGTGGGGATGGTGTGTTCAGGGTGATGAGCTGTGTTGCTTTTACGCCAAACATAACGTCTTGCATTGTTGCCAAAAAGTTCAATTTTGGTTTCATCTGACCAGAGCACCTTCTTCCACATGTTTGGTGTGTCTCCCAGATGGCTTGTGGCAAACTTTAAACAACACTTTTTATGGATATCTTTAAGAAATGGCTTTCTTCTTGCCACTCTTCCATAAAGGCCAGATTTGTGCAATAAACGACTGATTATTGTCCTATGGACAGAGTCTCCCACCTCAGCTGTAGATCTCTGCAGTTCATCCAGAGTGATCATGGGCCTCTTGGCTGCATCTCTGATCAGTCTTCTCCTTGTATGAGCTGAAAGTTTAGAGGGACGGCCAGGTCTTGGTAGATTTGCAGTGGTCTGATACTCCTTCCATTTCAATATTATCGCTTGCACAGTGCTCCTTGGGATGTTTAAAGCTTGGGAAATCTTTTTGTATCCAAATCTGGCTTTAAACTTCTTCACAACAGTATCTCGGACCTGCCTGGTGTGTTCCTTGTTCTTCATGATGCTCTCTGCGCTTTTAACGGACCTCTTAGACTATCACAGTGCAGGTGCATTTATACGGAGACTTGATTACACACAGGTGGATTGTATTTATCATCATTAGTCATTCAGGTCAACATTGGATCATTCAGAGATCCTCACTGAACTTCTGGAGAGAGTTTGCTGCACTGAAAGTAAAGGGGTTGAATAATTTTGCACGCCCAATTTTTCAGTTTTTGATTTGTTAAAAAAGTTTGAAATATCCAATAAATGTCGTTCCACTTCATGATTGTGTCCCACTTGTTGTTGATTCTTCACAAAAAAATTCAGTTTTATATCTTTATGTTTGAAGCCTGAAATGTGGCAAAAGGTTGCAAAGTTCAAGGGGGCCGAATACTTTCGCAATGCACTGTAGGTAGTGAACACTGAACAGGACAAATATGCAATAGAACCATATAGTCCCAAGCTCTCAAACCATAAACATTGTCAGGTCCGAAAAGGACGGTTGCTATGAAGAGAACTCCTGACTTACTGACATACACTGGGGGAATGGTTTTGTCTTCCACGCAGCTTTCCCCCGAAGGTGTCCACTTAACCGTCTCTGACTGTCAATGTGAAGTGAACATAATGTGAGTATATGGAGCAGAGTCTTTGTTACTGTAACTTTGGACTGTGTGTTGCTGTACACAACTAGGGAGGGAGAGAAAAATAAACAACAAGTGGGAGGGAGATCAAATGAAATAGAATGGGGAAAAGCAAGCAGAGAACAGAACTATGAAAATAGAAGCAAGGGGGAACAAATGAATGAATGGCAGATGAAATGGCACATGTCAGAGTGGTGCAGCGACGGATGGAGAGGGAGAGGAGCGGGAGAAGAGTGGAGTTTGCTGCTGAATGGCGGAAGATGAATCACAGGCAGAGCAGAGCAGAGCGGTGATGTGCCGGCTCATTTGGGATCTGATGTGTCGGGGAGCGGCGGATGGGTGTTAATGAGGAGACTACGTGACTCTCTAAAAAGCCTGATGCATCCCAGAGCGGCCCGGGGGGAACAGAGAGGGGGAACAGCGCTGGGGGATGAGGAGAGTGGAGAGGGGGCCAAACTCTAAAACCTGGAGGCTCCCACTACACTGCTTCACCATGTAGCCTGGGACAGGGCTTCTCTTGTCATTAGCAGAGACAGCTGTATTTTTCTAGCAATGTTTGACAAGAAGTCAATGTGGCAACTGTCTGACTAGGATTTTCTTGCAATAGCTGTCCTCATGATAATGAAAATATGTCACGTTTACATGTAACTGTAGAGGTGTTTTAGATATGTAGGCATAATAACCCCAGGGTTTCCGAAAAGAGTAGTGAAATACAGGCCATCTGTGAACACATCTGGCCTGTTTGTTATCACTGATTGCTACCACCCAACATTTTGATTGGAATATAACTGAACTCACATTGTTCCTTAATCCAGCTCTCTAGGAGGAATATACGGTTTACAATTACTGTTACATAAGTCGAAATGCTGATTGCTCATACCTGTAATTGCCTGCAGTGCTGATAACAGTTGTACCGTTCGTTAAATTGGAAGCAACACAGTGTAGAATAGTGTCGACAGGAGAAATATAGGGAATAGCTCCATACTTGGCCTAAAATAAATAATGTGCCATCTCCCACTACAGACAGCTCACCTGTATATGCAGAACACACGAATGACTTGTAGCTGATTGAACTTGTTTGTTTGTGTCCTCATCGGTCTGGAAAACACTGTCTGGATGAGAATTGAAAAAAGACTGCCTTATAAAACCAAAACCAGGCCGTCTAACAAATTCTCAGAAAGGACCCCTAAAATATTTGTGGCTAGTTCAATCAAATGAAACAATGTAGCATTGTTCAGGAGGCTGGGTGCTCCTCTTGCGGCACCAGTCATTGTTCAGGATGCTGGGTGCTCCTCTTGCAGCACCAGTCATTGTTCAGGAGGCTGGGTGCTCCTCTTGGAGCACCAGTCATTGTTCAGGAGGCTGGGTGCTCCTCTTGGAGCACCAGTCATTGTTCAGGAGGCTGGGTGCTCCTCTTGGAGCACCAGTCATTGTTCAGGAGGCTGGGTGCTCCTCTTGCAGCACCAGTCATTGTTCAGGAGGCTGGTGCTTAAACAAATGTGGTCTGATTTGCTTAAACAAATGTGGTTTCTACTGACAATTGAGATGTACAAACTATGGCATAAGGGGACAACGAGCCGATAAGATGTGATCCGTAATTTAGATTAAGACATTAATGAATGAGCTAGGACGGACGTAGTCAATATAACTATTTGTTCAGCCCTTTTGAAATGTACAGTGACAGAATTCAGAATTCAGAATTCAACATGGGCCGTTCTTACAGCATTCTCCCTGTACACCAAGTCAGAACTGTAGGATAAATAAAGGGGGCATGTAAGCAGACAATGAAAGCTCTTACAATATTAGATTATTACATTTCTCTTGAACAGGCTATAGGCTACCTGTGCACCACCAAGTCAGAACAGTAGGAAAAATTTATTTAAAAAAAAATGTAACGAGGCAAGTCAGTTAAGAACAAATTAATATTTACAATGACAGCCTAGGAACTGTGGGTTACCTGTCTTGTTCAGTGACAGAACAAGGAATGGATGGGAAGGGATTTGATCTAGCAACCTTTCGGTTACTGGCCCAACGCTCTAACCACTAGGCTTCCTGCCGCCCCAATGACAAGGTTGTGTGCCGCCACATTAAGAGGGGAAAAGGGACAACATGATTAGGGTGAGGCACATGGGCTACTAACAGCTTACTACACAACATTCACTTAGTATTACTTTATTGGCTACAGTATTTTTATTTAATTTTTTTTTTTAACCTTTATTTAACTAGGCAAGTCAGTTAAGAACAAATTCTTATTTTCAATGACAACCTAGGAACAGTGGGTTAACTGCCTTGTTCAAGGGCAGAACAACAGATTTTACCTTGTCAGTTCGCGGATTCAATCTTGCAAATTTTCGGTTACAAGTCCAACGCTCTAACCACTACCACTGGGCTAACTCCCGCCCCATAGGTCTGGGGCATATTACATAATTTATGCAGCAGAATACAATACATTTTTTGGACTCACCTTGCCTTGCTGTGCTCACTTGAACAGGAAGGTGGCGCGGCGGTCCTTAGTGGGTGTCACGCTGGTATGAATGATTCGGGAGACAGACACAGGAATGCGTAATAGAGTTTTTTATTTCACCCAAATTACGGCGTGCCGTGTAAAGGCATGAGGACGAAGACCAAACAAACACTATACAAAACAAATTGTAGAAACCCAAACAAAAGAGCGAGGAGTGCCTCGAATAAATACCACACGCTCACAATAATTAACACACGGGACGAGACCCATAATCATCTGCGCAATCCACAATGGCACAAAAACCAAAACACACAGCACAGGTACTTACACGGGCCAGGTGACCATAATGAAAGTTCTGGAGGGATCTGTGACAGTGGCCAAATTTTGTCATCAAACTTTGTCATCAAAGTCTGGAATTCCCTGGATTTATGGGGCATTCAAGACAACTGGGAACTCTGAAAAAAAAAACAAGGTTGAATCATGATGACATCAGTCATCTTCAGATCGGAGCACTAGAAAGAGGCCAGAGTTCCAGACCTACAATTCTGAGTTGGATGACCGTACTTTCCCAGTCGGAGCAAATTGTTTTCTGAATTCGCAGTTGTCTTGAACTCACTGAAGTCAGATTTCCCAGTTCCAAGTTTCCAGTTGTTTTGAGCACGGCAGAAGTTATGCTGGATTAACAGCGCGGCCAATGTTGAATGTTTATCTTTTTAAGCTTGGAAAAAACACTCTTAAACCCAGACTTGGGACCACACACCCACTCCACTCCACTCAGTAGCAAGCTAGTGATTGCTTTGCAATGCTTGCAGTTAGACATTGATTCCTTCTAAACAACTCATTGTTGAATTTGCGATTTCCAACTTGTTGTGTAAAGTTTATGTCCAATGGCGATGAGCATCGATACGTTTTATCGATATTTATCTTCATATGACAAAAGTATTTGCCAGTAGATTGTCGACTTGATTCATGATGGTGACTGCTAGCTAAGATTTTGAAAGTATGATGTTGACATGATCAATCCAATCAAAGCTACTGTAGATATAATGTGATTTGACATCATCTGTGGCCAATGACCTTGAGCCTTCTTGGATGGGCATGTCTAATGTAACTCTATGGCAGCACCCAAGTGGCTTGAATTTGAAAGCGCTACCCTTAGATTGTCCCCATGAGTGACAGAACAGTGAGCCAATCACAGCGCAACTAAAGAACATTACCAACTCTTACACTCTGTATTTTCCGCTGGCTGCCCCACCACCACAGAAAGCACTGAGCTAGGCTAGAAACACATGCATTTTGGAGCTGGCTTATTCAAGAAAGCAAAAAAGAGACCAAGTTTCAATGAGTAAATTTTTACATTGTTTGCAAACTGATATGTGACACGTATTAACTCCAAAATAACAGGTAACCCCCCCCCACACAAAAAAAAATAAAAATTAAGCTAAAAAGGTGGGGCTCAAAATATCAAGGGGATAGAAATCCAGGGTTTAAAATCCACAATTCGGATACCTCTACAGCCTCATAGAGGATCTAGATACTTTTTCTAACCTGTCTGGATTACAATTAAATTATGATATACTATGATATAATTAAGTACACCATATTACGTATTGGATCACAAAAAAATACATATACACATGACTGTTTGCTAGTGGAAAAATCACCCTGATTAACTCTTAGGTCATATCCCTGTTTACCAATTTACTTATGGTTTTGCCTACACCTAGCAACCTGTTTTTAAAATTATGCAAGCAAACAATATTCCATTTTATTTTAAACGGCAAGCCAGACGAAATTAAACGAGCCTATTTAAATAATGAATATAAATTCGGAGGGCAGAAATAAGTAAATATGAAATCATTAGACCTCTCACTAAAGGCTTCAGTCATACAAAAGGTATTCTTAAATCGAAACTGGTTTTCTAACAGATTAGTAAGGATGTCTCACCCTATGTTCAAGAGTTCTTCTGTTCAGTGTCTGTGTTCTTTTGCCCATCTTAATCTTTTCTTTTTATTGGCCAGTCTGAGATATGGCTTTTTCTTTGCAACTCTGCCTAGAAGACCAGCATCCCGGAGTCACCTTTTCACAATTGACATTGAGACTGGCGTTTTGCGGGTACTATTTAATGAAGCTGCCAGTTGAGGACTTGTGAGGCGTCTGTTTCTCAAACTAGATACTCTAATGTACTTGTCCTCTTACTCAGCTGTGCACCGGGGCCTTTCACTCCTCTTTCTATTCTGGTTAGTGCGAATTTGCGCTGTTCTGTGAAGGGAGTAGTACACAGCGTTGTCATTTACATTATTAACAATGTCTACACTGTATTTCTGATCAATTTGATGTCATTTTAATGGACAAAAAATATGCTTTTCTTTCAAAAACAAGGACATTTATAAGTGACCCCAAACTTTTGAATGGAGGTATATATATGGGGGATACAACCAAACCAGCTCTGCAGATTTTGCTGCAAAGAGACAGAATCATTAGATCATTTGTTTTGGTACTGTCCATATGTAGCTTGTTTTTGGTCGCAGGTCCAGGAATGGCTGAAGAATTGCAACATTTACATGGAGCTAACTCTGCAAATAGTAATGGGTGATTTGAAAAGTCATAGTCAATCGATCAATAAAAAAATGATAATTTTAACAAACATTTTCATCTTTAATATACCATCTATAGAAACTATGAGAATAGATAGGTTCAGAACTTCTGTGAAACACCACAACACAGTTGAAAAATGTACGGGTAAATATAAATCAAAACTGGATGATGTTCAGCGATAGATGGGAGAAGTTGAGTGGAGCTAAAAATAACAAGATAACTAATGTAAAATATACTGTGTCTGTCAAATGTACAGTTGAAGTCTGAAGATTACATACACTTAGGTTTGAGTCATTAAAACTCGTTTTTCAACCACTCCACAAATGTATTGTTAACAAACTATAGTTTTGGCAAGTCGGTTAGGACATCTACTTTGTGCATGACACAGATCATTTTTCTAACAATTGTTTACAGACAGATTATTTCACTTATAATTCACTGTATCACAATTCCAGTGGGTCAGAAGTTTACATACACTAAGTTGACTGTGCCTTTAAACGGCTTGGAAAATTACAGAAAATTATGTAATGGCTTTAGAAGCTTCTAATTGGCATAATTTGAGTCAATTGGAGGTGTACATATGGAGGTATTTCAAGGCCTACCTTCAAACTCAGTGGCTCTTTGCTTGACATCACGGGAAAATCAAAAGAAATCAGCCAAGACTTCAGAAAATAATTGTAGCCCTCCACAAGTCTGGTTCATCCTTGGGAACAATTTCCAAACGCCCAAAGGTACCATGTTCATCTGTACAAACAATAGTACGCAAGTATAAACACCAAGAAAGAAACCACTGCTCTAAAACCGCCATAGAAAAAGCCAGACTACAGTTTGCAACTGCACATGGGGACAAAGATCGCACTTTTTGGAGAAATGTCCTCTGGTCTGATAAAAGAAAAATAGAACTGTTTGTCTATAATGACCATCGTTACGTTTGGAGGGAAAAGGGGGAGGCTTGCAAGCCAAAGAACACCATCCCAACCGTGAAGCACGGGGGTGGCAGCATCTTGTTGTGGGGGTGCTTTGCTGCAGGAGGGACTGGTGCACTTCACAAGCTAGATGGCATCATGAGGGGGGGGGGGGGGGATTCTGTGGATATATTGAAGCAACATCTCAAGACATTAGTCAGGAAGTTAAAGCTTGGTCGCAAATGGGATTTCCAAATGGACAATGACCCCAAGCATACTTCCAAAGTTGTGGCAAAATGGCTTAAGGACAATAAAGTCAAGGTATTGGAGTGGCCATCACAAAGCCCTGACCTCAATCCCATAGACAATTTGTGGGCAACACTGAAAAGTGTGTGTGAGCAAGGAGGCCTACAAGCCTGACTCAATTACACCAGCTCTTCCTGGAGGAATGGGCCAAAATTCAGCCAACGTATTGTGGGAATCTTGTGGAAGGCTACCCAAATGTTTGACCCAAGTTAAACAATTTAAAGGCAATGCTACCAAATACTAATTGAGTGTATGTAAAATTCTGACCCACTGGGAATGTGATGACAGAAATAAAAGCTGAAATAAATCCTTCTCTCTACTATTATTCTGACATTTCACATTCTTAAAATGAAGTGGTGATCCTAACTGACCTAAGACAGGGCATTTTTTACTATGATTAAATGTCCGGAATCAGGAATTGTGAAAAACTGAGTTTAAATGTACTTGGCTAAGGTGTATGTAAACATCCGACTTCAACTCTACATAGGTTCAGACTTTTTGTGAAACAGCACAGTTAAAAATACATGTAAAATAGAATCTGGATGGTCTTCAGAGATAGATGGGAAGGTTTAAGGGTAGGTGAAGGATGCGATTAAAAACAAACAAAAGATAACTTGTAAAATATATTGTGTCAGTAAAATGTATTTAGTATGTACTGTATATTCTGGACGTAGAAGTTTAAGTGTTGTCCATTAGTTTACTTCAATTAGCGGTAGGGTTATGGGAAAAGGAAAATATATTTTCAAATAAAAATTATATATATAATAACAGTCAAAAGTTTAGACACACCTCATTCCAGGGTTTTTCTTTATTTTGACTATTTTCTATATTGTAAAATTATAGTGAAGACATCAAAACTAAGAAATAACACATATGGAATCATGAAGTAACCAAAAAAGTGTTAAACAATCAAAATGTATTTTATATTTGTGATTCTTCAAAGTAGCCACCGTTTACCTCGATGACAGCTTTGCGTCAAGGCAAGATGTTGAAACATTAGCAGCTTTAACTTTAAAGCTGCAAATGTTTCTCTCCACCGACAACAGGGGGGCCAGAGCTAGAAACGGCCCTGGCCTGCTAATTGACGTTTTAAGTTATGCTCTTCTCCCCAAGCAACACTATTGAGGATGCAGAGCGGCACCTTGCCTTGAATTAAACAATGTGACTTCATACCGGAAGAAATCAATGCGCTTAATGCAATTTCTTTGGCTGAAACATGGTGAGACATGGAGGCCCATTAGGGATGCCAAAAGGTGACATTCTCATTCAATGTGGAGAGCTTAGAGACTGTGAACTAACAACAGGCCTGATCCACTGCAATATCCTTGTCACCACCGCTTTAGCTTCGCTAATACACTGCCAAAATGTTAATTCTTCTCAAACAGAATGCATTATAAGACTTTATTAAAAACATTCATACTCCAAGGGTTTTGTAAAAATGTCCCCCATGAATAATTTAAACCACTTTTATAATTGAACCTATCCCTAAGGGGTATAAAGGCTTTGCTTTAAGAATAGAAAGGTTCCTGCTGTTTGCGATGTCGATTGTAAAGCCATGAGAAGTTTAATTAGAACTGATTTATACAGATTTTTATCAATGATGTTAAATCAACCCTCAGGTTACTAGGATTACACCAGATTAGATTACACTGGCACTGTTTATACTGTACATTCTTCATTCACCTCTGTCATAGACATTGTGTAAGGTAAGATGACGTCTGTCTCCACCCCCTTTCCTTTCCCTGTCCTCTGCTCGTCACTCGTTGATGATGGCTCCCTGATATGGAAGGTGTTTTTCTCCTTCCTCAGCCCTGACAGGCTCTAATCCACATATTTTGTCTCCCTGCATCATTCCAGCTTGATTTCACACAAGTAATTCCCCCTGCGCCGCATCCATCTCTACCTTTCTTACAGGCGGTGCTCTCCACTGGCGATTCGGCGCATCCCGAGTGCTATTACAGCATCACTTTGCATTTAGATAACCGCCGCCTCTCCCAACAAATTGGCCCGCCACAGCAAATGTCTGAGCTTGTGGTGAGGGGGATGAACAGTTTTGGATTGAGCACACCTGGCTGGCTCTTCTTCCCTGGTCTTAGCAGTCATATCTAACCACAACACACTCACACACTGAGCAGTACAACAGCTGACAGTGGCTAACACGGCTAGCCTATCATTGAAGAAGAATAGAGTCATCAGAATCTGAGAGGGAGAGAGGGAGAGAGGGAGAGAGAGAGGGAGAGAGAGGGAGAGAGAGGGAGAGAGAGGGAGAGGGAGAAATAAAGATAGTTCGAAGAGAGAGAGAGAGAGAGAAATAAAGATAGTTAGAAGAGAGAGAGAGAGAAATAAAGATAGTTAGAAGAGAGAGAGAGAGAGAGAGAGAAATAAAGATAGTTAGAAGAGAGAGAGAGAGAGAGAAATAAAGATAGTTAGAAGAGAGAGAGAGAGAGAGAGAGAGAGAGAGAGAGAGAGAGAGAGAAAAAAAGATAGTTAGGATAGAGAGAGTGTGAGCAGGACCTATGAAGAAACACAATCAGTATGTCTTGGTTGACTCCATCATATCCTCACCTGGTCTGTCCTATCATTGCTAAGAGGATTGGCCTTCCTTAATGAACCAGCATTGAGCTGAGTTCAACTGTGGGCTGTCCTGGCGCAGCAAACGCCCCCAAGGGAGGCCAGTTTGGATTTGGCTTCACACAAATCAAATCACATCCTGAGCAAAACGTCACCATTGTCAGGTCTGCTTGGTCTGTGTCTGGTCTGTTTCTGGTCTGCTTGTGTTGATGTCCTGCAGTAGCTACTTTGCTAAATCGGCTCTTTCCAAAGCCATGGATGGAGATGGGGATTGGGACTTGTGGCTTTAACTTAATTATTTGTACAGGCCAATGATTATGACGGTAATTCTGATCTAACCATAAATTAATTTATTGTGCCACTGGCCTGTCAGGATTTAAGTTCAATATGTAGCCTAGATGTAGCCTAGTAGGCTCGCTTTAACTAGCTAGCTAACTTAGCTGGTTCATTTTTTCCCATGCGAGGAAGTTAGGCTAGCAAGCATTTTAGCTAGGTAGCCTATGAAAACAAAAACAAAAAATGCACAGAGCCATATACAGTGCCTTGCGAAAGTATTCGGCCCCCTTGAACTTTGCGACCTTTTGTCACATTTCAGGCTTCAAACATAAAGATATAAAACTGTATTTTTTTGTGAAGAATCAACAACAAGTGGGACACAATCATGAAGTGGAACGACATTTATTGGATATTTCAAACTTTTTAACAAATCAAAAACTGAAAAATTGGGCGTGCAAAATTATTCAGCCCCCTTAAGTTAATACTTTGCGATTACAGCTGTAAGTCGCTTGGGGTATGTCTCTATCAGTTTTGCACATCGAGAGACTGACATTTTTTCCCATTCCTCCTTGAAAAACAGCTCGAGCTCAGTGAGGTTGGATGGAGAGCATTTGTGAACAGCAGTTTTCAGTTCTTTCCACAGATTCTCGATTGGATTCAGGTCTGGACTTTGACTTGGCCATTCTAACATCTGAATATATTTATTTTTGAACCATTCCATTGTAGATTTTGCTTTATGTTTTGGATCATTGTCTTGTTGGAAGACAAATCTCCGTCCCAGTCTCAGGTCTTTTGCAGACTCCATCAGGTTTTCTTCCAGAATGGTCCTGTATTTGGCTCCATCCATCTTCCCATCAATTTTAACCATCTTCCCTGTCCCTGCTGAAGAAAAGCAGGCCCAAACCATGATGCTGCCAACACCATGTTTGACAGTGGGGATGGTGTGTTCAGGGTGATGAGCTGTGTTGCTTTTACGCCAAACATAACGTTTTGCATTGTTGCCAAAAAGTTCAATTTTGGTTTCATCTGACCAGAGCACCTTCTTCCACATGTTTGGTGTGTCTCCCAGGTGGCTGTGGCAAACTTTAAACAACACTTTTTATGGATATCTTTAAGAAATGGCTTTCTTCTTGCCACTCTTCCATAAAGGCCAGATTTGTGCAATATACTACTGATTGTTGTCCTATGGACAGAGTCTCCCACCTCAGCTGTAGATCTCTACAGTTCATCCAGAGTGATCATGGGCCTCTTGGCTACATCTCTGATCAGTCTTCTCCTTGTATGAGCTGAAAGTTTAGAGGGACGGCCAGGTCTTGGTAGATTTGCAGTGGTCTGATACTCCTTCCATTTCAATATTATCGCTTGCACAGTGCTCCTTGGGATGTTTAAAGCTTGGGAAATCTTTTTGTATCCAAATCTGGCTTTAAACTTCTTCACAACAGTATCTCGGACCTGCCTGGTGTGTTCCTTGTTCTTCATGATGCTCTCTGCGCTTTTAACGGACCTCTGAGACTATCACAGTGCAGGTGCATTTATACGGAGACTTGATTACACACAGGTGGATTGTATTTATCATCATTAGTCATTTAGGTCAACATTGGATCATTCAGAGATCCTCACTGAACTTCTGGAGAGAGTTTGCTGCACTGAAAGTAAAGGGGCTGAATAATTTTGCACGCCCAATTTTTCAGTTTTTGATTTGTTAAAAAAGTTTGAAATATCCAATAAATGTCGTTCCACTTCATGATTGTGTCCCACTTGTTGTTGATTCTTCACAAAAAAATACAGTTTTATATCTTTATGTTTGAAGCCTGAAATATGGCAAAAGGTCGCAAAGTTCAAGGGGGCCGAATACTTTCGCAAGGCACTGTAACTGTTTGTTACATGCAATATTTGCTTTGTGGACTTCACCGGACAGATGTTGCTCTCCAGTTTTGTGATGAAACAAACGCATGTGTAGTTGAATTTCTTCCGCCACTGTGTGACTGTTGTCTTTTTGTTGTCACAGCCTTATTGTATATCATGGTGGCTTATGAACTAATGGGCTGTAGAGCAAGCAACACAATTATCACCCCTCGCACCCCCTTCTCACCTTGGGGAAACCAATTCACTTACCTACTGTCATTCAGTAGTAGGAAGACCAACACATTACTAGAAGATACAAAAATTTTTTCTGTTTTACATTTTCATTTTTACCAGAACAACAAAGCAACTAGATCAGGTCAAGTGTAGCACTGAGTGCTGAGTGTCACAACATGCCAGCTTTACGTGGCATCACTCATCCCTTCCCCTATCACTGATTGCTGAGTGTCACAACATGCCAGCTTTACGTGGCATCACTCATCCCTTCCCCTATCACTGAGTGCTGAGTGTCACAACATGCCAGCTTTACGTGGCATCACTCATCCCTTCCCCTATCACTGAGTGCTGAGTGTCACAACATGCCAGGTTTATGTGGCATCACTCATCCCTTCCCCTATCACTGAGTGCTGAGTGTCACAACATGCCAGCTTTACGTGGCATCACTCATCCCTTCCCCTATCACTGAGTGCTGAGTGTCACAACATGCCAGCTTTACGTGGCATCACTCATCCCTTCCCCTATCACTGAGTGCTGAGTGTCACAACATGCCAGCTTTACGTGGCATCACTCATCCTTTCCCCTATCACTGAGTGCTGAGTGTCACAACATGCCAGCGTTACGTGGCATCACTCATCCCTTCCCCTATCACTGAGTGCTGAGTGTCACAACATGCCAGCTTTACATGGCATCACTCATCCCTTCCCCTATCACTGAGTGCTGAGTGTCACAACATGCCAGCTTTACATGGCATCACTCATCCCTTCCCCTATCACTGAGTGCTGAGTGTCACAACATGCCAGCTTTATGTGGCATCACTCATCCCTTCCCCTACACACACTATACAGTAACTCTCAATAAATATGAAGCCAATGACAAGACACTACTGAAGGGAAAGGAAAAACAAACCATCCATCTCACACCTTTGTCAGTGTTATTCAATAGAGAGAGGTTTGGCACTACTGTCTCTGCATTTTCCATACAAAATAAAGCCATGCTGTTTGATCACTGTAAAACTGTACATTCAGAATAATATTAAAAGTCTTATACTACATTCAGTGTACATAGTACTCTATGAAGTGGTACATATACATAGGCCCCCCTCTCTCTCTAATAAGATTGTGCGTGATAACTGCTGCTGTCAGAATTGCATAATTCATCTCAGTTGAGTGGAGCTTGGATTGCCGATAGGGGGTGAATGTTAGTAAGTGCTGCCATGTCTTTGGGAGAGGGCGATGCATTACAATCACTTAGGGATGCAGAGAGAGGCAGCGTGTGGTGTGGAGATGGCCGCTGGTGCTTACTCATTGCGACCTACACCAGTGCTATGCTCCCTGTAGCCACCATAATCAGGTCATGCTTTGCTGATGAATTGCAAATGGTGGTTGTGGAGCTGGAGATTAAGGGATAGTTCTGACTCTGAGCCCTGGGTAGCTGCTCATTTATAGTACTGACTCTGGGCCCTAGGTGGCTGCTCATGTATAGTACTGACTCTGGGCCCTGGGTAGCTGCTCATTTACAGTACTGACTCTGGGCCCTGAGTGGCTGCTCATTTATAGTACTGACTCTGGGCCCTGGGTGGCTGCTTCTAGTGATTCAGCACAACCAGTCACCTTACATCTTTGGATGGAAACAGTGGTGACAGAGAAAAGTTGACACAAAAGTGGATTTGACCATAAACTGATGGGATTAATGGTAACAATCTATAGCCATATATTTGGGATATGGCCTACATTTCAATATAACTACTTGACATGACACTGATAGAAGAAGTCAAATGCGTTAGCTGAAGCAGACTCGTTTCCTCTCTAACTCTAATCTAACTCCAGCCAGTGTTCTAGTGACACGTGCTAGGCCAGTGGGTGACAGCCCAGCCATACCAATAAACACACACCCTGACACCAAGGCCAAGCCATAATTACCCAGCCAAGGGAAACAAAAAAGACTCACTTTAAAGGAGTCTGCCCTTTGAGCAGGCAAACTGCCTCTCCCACCCACCCACGCTCGCCTTGCTCCCACACTTCTTAGGGGAGTTCATTTGCCCACTGAGTGGTGTCTCAGGCGGTAAAGAATACTGTGATCTTCATGATCAAAAACAGGCTACAAAATGTAACAAACACCTCCCATCTCTCTCTCTTCACTGTACGTACGCCCCCGTAGCCTGACACATCACAGGCAGTTGAGGAATGAAGCCTGAGCTTTTTGGATTTGTTTCGAAGAGAAAATAATGTTGGTCTCTAATTACTTTCCTCCAAGCTTGCTCTTTCTGACGAGATTGTAATTATGATTGGGTGTTGGAAGATGTGGATGAAATGAATGGCATGGTTTAAGGCGATGCCAGCCGGATGGGGAGAGATAGGCTACGAGCAGAGTTGTTAAAACATTAAAACACACTCTGGATCCATGTCATCCTCACCCGGGGTGCCAACGCAACAGGGCACAGCCCGTCAGAGTACAGAACCGTCAGAGCTTCAGGACTCAGCATCGCCACTAGAGGTCTGAGAGCTGTTCACAGCGTGAGGCTCTGTGTGAAGAACAAGGTGTTGCAGCAGCGTATGAGTTAGTTATAAATGTGTTGAGAGGGTTATCTCCATAAATCACCTGTTGCATAGAAGTTGCCAGGAAATGAAATTTCACAGATATATTATGCAAATACAGATGGAGGGAGCATGGAGTCATGGAGAGGACAGGAGGGGATGTGAGAGGAGTGAGGAGAGCAGAGAAGAGGAGTCAGAGGAGAGGAGACATGGCAGGAGTGGGCTCCAAGACCCAAGGCAGCCTTCATCTCCCCCTCATCTCACAGGGCTCACCTTGCCTTACGACAGGCTTTGATCTGGATTAAACCCCCCATGTTCCTGTAGAATTACTAATACACACAAACACACATCTCGGTTCAAACACCTCTCCTGTGTTTTGCTGAGCACATTTCCTATATGGCTGACTCATTAAAACAACATTATGGTATATGAGGAACAACAGCCAGGGTCATACAACGTAAAGCCTAACCCTAAACTCTCTAGAGTCTACATTAATGACGAGGTTGTGATTTTCCACCCAATCTAAGGACTTTTTCCATAATGCTTGTCAAGCTATGTGAGACATGGATGAATACACACAACAATCAACATAAATGATGAAAGTGGTTTCCATAGTGGATCATTATTAAGCCTCTGATTCTAAATTGATTCTAAGTTAAATTGTATGATGTGGAAGGACTGAAGATGCAAATTACTTTGTAGATTGAAAACAATTGTGTGAATTAACAACCTGCCTAAATGACTAAACACACACACGCACAAGCACGGACACACACTCTACAGTACAAAAGCAGCGGCACATCAACGAGATGACCACATCCCGTCCTACACCCCAACGGCCTACATGAAAACGCACTTCCGCCCCGTCATCACTAATGTGGTAACCCACAGTATTATCCAATATTCACAGGGGAAAATAAAGATGATTTCAGGGGCTCAGCTCCGCTATCAAGCCAGCCACACTTGGGTTTATGTACCATGCAGAACTGAGCTGCCAGCCAGCCTGCCACACAATATGTGATACTATACTGAAGCTCTATCAAATAGATTATGTCAAACGATCTCTTTATAGAGTGAAATAAAACCAGATCAAAAATGGATTTGGATTATTCTGAGTGTAAGTCTGTGGATGTCTGTGCTAGCATTTGTGAGAGGCTCTGTGTAATCATGACGTGTATACCGGTATGTGTAAAAATGAATGATAATCTGCAACTGGGGGAGTGCAAGAAAACCTTGGCAGTGAGTGAGTCTGTGGGTCATCTGTGAGTTGGATGTTTTTGAATTGTGTATGGCTCAGAAAGAGTGACCTTTTTCAAATTCGGGGAAATATAATTGTTAACAGACATGTTAGTCACCAGCAGATCTGACGTCCTCCATCCTCATCATCTGGTCACTTTTGATGTTCTTTGTGAAGAACCTGAACAGGAGAGGGACACTCCTGGTCAAGAGTCAGTTCCATCAGTTGCTGGATTTGTGAGAAAATTTGTGAGAAAATCAATTTCTTGGAAATGTTCTTACGCTATTTTTTATGTTTCTCCTTAAGAATAAATTAGAATCTTTAAAATAAACTTATTGGTAATGTTGTTAATTCCAAGATAGCTAAACCATTGTCTTAAACTCAGGGCAGTGAGAGAAGAAGCTCATGAAAGCAAATGAACTTGTTTAATAAGCTTCATCTGAAAGTTTCATTATTCAGTAGTTTAAACCCAATAACATGTTTTAGAGCAGTAATCTCAGTATGAAATATGCTAACATGATTGCCATTGCTAGCTAGATAGCTAAATTGGTTGCCTAGCAACAATAATTTTAAGAAGATTCATAAGAAAATCATTAAATCTTGAGATATTGTTAGGGAATTGTTCTTACGAACTATCTTATGAACTTCTTGTTTTTTTCTTAATTAATAAGCTTCTTAAGTTTTTGCATAAGAAGTGTTTTGTGAATCTGGGCCCAGGTGTGTTTAATTTAGGCAATCACCGAAATGATGCCTAGATGATGTGGTGCCTAGTTGGAACAAAATCCTGCAGTATCTACAGCACTCCAGGAACAAGGTTGTCTACCCTTGCCATAAGAGAATCCTTTTTGGTTCCAGGTAGAACCATTTTTGGTTCAGGTAGAACCCTTTTGGGTTCCATGCGGAACCCTCTGTGGAAAGGCTTCATGAACATGGAACCATTGTTCCCTCTAAGCTGCGTGCGGGAGCACAGCTCCCCCAGGACTGCCATGCAGAAGAAATATCAGCCCCCGTGGGGAAAGAACGAAATTGAACTTCACTCTACTTTCTAGAGTTTTCCCCGTTAGTTAACACTATCAATGTTTCCCTTTAGTGTGTGAATTGAGATTGAATCAACGCAATATTAGCCACTTCAATGAAACATACCGAAACAAAACAAACTACACAAGACTTAGTATCCAAAACTAAATTTGAGTAGGATTGGAGTAGGATTCTACACAGACCAGTGTGACATAACCAATCAGGTGCTCCAGTAGGCCTATACGCAAATAGACCGTTGCCATATATGGATCCATGCCATTCACTTTAAACTGGACTGTGTTTACACCATGAGATCAAAGCAAGAGCTGCATGTAGCCATGTGTGCACATTATTAGCCCAGTTATAAATCATTTGTAGTCAGCAATGGGGGAGTATTTGCTTCCTACAAGAGCATAAATCCTGTACATTTCTATAAATCTTTGAAAAGCAAGTCAGTCAGGCAGAGGGTAGCATAATTCATCTGATTCTCTGTAATAATGGTATGAGAATAATAATACATTTTATTTTGTAAAGTGGTTTCTTGATCAAACAACACAACAATATTTTCAGTCACCTCCTTGTCTGAAAGACAAGTGGATAAACAGTTTAATTTCAAGCCTTGCATGTTTTCTTTTAAGTCTCATGGAATGTAGGCCTACAATGAACACCACACATTGGCTGCTACTGTAGCCTGAATGATAGAATAGCTATTTCCATGTTCAAATGTTATGGGATGCATTTTCTCCATTGTTTTTGATGGTAGGCCCTATGTTAGGCCTACATGATGATCAAATAGCCACAGTAGCCTACTTGGCCACTGTTAAAACTGTAACTTATTGCGGGTACAGCCTCAGTGTTCACAGTAAACGTGCTTTCAGAGAGCTGACATTTGCTCTGTGCCGAAAAAAATTGAGGGAACATTGCATGGAACACAAAACAGTTCTTCCTGGAACCAAAAATGGTTCTTCAAAGGGTTATCCTATGAGGATAGCCGAAGAACCCGTTTTGGTTCTCGATGGCACTTTTTCCCCAAAGAGAATACATTCCACTAAAGCAGTTTCCTAACACAGAGGGCATTTAAATCAGTTTCAGCTCTTCGGGTGAAGAGGGGAACAGGCTAGCCATATACTGAACGCAATCCTCAATGATAACTCTCTGCTCCTTTATTCAATAAAAAATCCTGCATTTTACGGAAATTATCGTTCCTCTTGTGCCTACCTTTACCTCCCGTGGTCGTGAGACAACGTATGGCGACCATTAGACACTAATAGGCTACATTAGACTATTATGTTGGAATGGTTTAACATCATGAAAAATTATCTTCAATCAATCAGTGTTTGTAAAGAATTCTGACAGACGACGTTGCCCTATTACAGAGCTTTCGAATCCAGTGGTCACTACCGTGCCTAACGCTGCCACCTACATGCGGTAGGCGGCGACGCGACCAAGCAGACAGCGGCCGCGCGCATTCCTGCGGCTCAGAACGAGGCTGACTTTCTATCCAGAGCTCACCGCATACCGCTCCATTCATGCTGTGAGAAGCTCAAGACTCGGAACTCGGAGCTTTGGACGAGTATCGTGACAGCCGTGGAAATGTCTGCAAGTTTAAGATTTTAATCATGCTGAGGAAAACAAACCCCAAGATCACAATTATCCGTAAGTAGAGCAAAACTTTTCTGCAACAACTTGATTTACATTGCGGTTATTACAGTGTAATTTGTAGCGTAGTCCGTGGCTCCATTGAGTGACATTCCTTCTCTCTCCCCCAATGCTTCCCCCCGATGTTTCTATTCGTCGTGTCGTCGTATCAGTATAATTCGGATAGGCAAACGAGGACTCAATGAATGCGGATCTGGGGGATCGTTTTAGTTCAAGTATCTGCGATCTCTCAGTTTATTCAGGTTTGGGCACACCGCATTCTTTGCCAAAATGATTTAACGACATATTTGATATCATTGGCAAGTTGGTGAAGTCGACCAGTTACATTGTACGTGCCGAATGCATACAAGTAGCCTATCAAGCAGTCGTGTGTAGGCTTCATAGCTGGGGCGTTATCTCACATGCTTAATGCATACAGGTTAATAAAATAGGAGCTCAACGAAATTAATTGTCAACTCCATAACTTGCACAGATAGAGCTTGAGGTTTGCCACCGTATCATTGCCTGGAGAAAAATGAAAAATAAAATGGCAATTTATTGAAGTCATTTTCAAAGCTTTGACATGTCTTGGTGCGGGTGTATCCCATCTCATCAACATGCGCTGACACTTTAATGTCATCTTATGAAGTTTTGACACTGAATTCGTAGGTGACGGCTGGTTGGGCGATGTTGGATGTAGGTTAGCCTGTGCAATTCATTTAGATGCCGGAAAAAAATTGATAAAAGTGGTGGCCTATGACTATGCTGGAACGTGTTGCTCGAAAATAACATTGTCCACTTTAGACTCTCCGTCCAGGCTAATGCTTGATGGGAATGTAATTGGATGTTGTTGCTGAACGCATATTAGTGTTCAGACATCAGTGTGCCTATGAGATTCTTCTTGAAATGTGAGTCCTTGCATTTCCTCATTTATTTGGGAATTAACCATGGTGTTAGCGTTCCGTTTTTAGCTGTTATCAGTGGGCTATGTAGGAGGCTATGTAGCCTCTACTGGCTCTCATTCATTATTTTGAACCTTATTCTAAGTAGATAGAATAGTCTATTGATATGTTGTCGCATTTTTAGGATTCCCTATCGCAGTGTGTTTGGGTTTGTAGCCTACATGCATGCGGTGCTGGCCGTGGGTGTGCACCCATAATCTCTATTGATGTTCTTCCCACTCCCACAGCATATGCACCATTGGTAGGTTTATATCGCCTAATGTGTAAATAAATAGGCTACTATATGTAATTACATTTTTATTAGGATTGTATAGCCTACTGGTAGGTTATGTGATAAAGGGGATGCAAATGTGTTTTTAGGCTAAGCATAACCAAACAGTCACTCTTCTTATTATGGGAGCCTTATTGGAGTACTCCATACACTACCGCCCAAGTTTTGTTTAGCCTGCACTGTGGATTAGATAGCCTGTTTATTGGTAGGCCTTACTCATAAATAGCACAATGTGGATGCCAGGCTATAATAAGCCATCACTGGATGTAACAACCTTTATAGGCTATTCCTCCTCAATTTTCAATATTTACAATAATTTTGATTTAATTTGTACAGACATCTGTTAGATGTCAGCGCATTCATCTTGCTGAAAAAGTGAGCGATATGGGGGGGGGGGCTGCAGTTTTATAGATACAGTGCATTCGGAAAGTTTTCAGACCTCTTGACTTTTTCCATATTTTGTTACATTACAACCTTCTTCTAAAATCGTTTTTTAAATTTTTATTCCTCACACAATACCCCATTTATTTTGTAACTTTTTTAATATAATTGTATTATTTGTATATATATTTTTTTAACCTTTATTTAACTAGGCAAGTCAGTTTTAAGAACAAATTGAATAATGAGTAAAAACTTAACTTAACTTTAAATTTTATTTTATTTTTTACAAATGTATTAAAAATAAAAAACAGAAATACATTTTTTACATAAGTATTCAGACCCTTTGCTATGAGACTCAAAATTGAGATCAGGTGCATCCTGTTTCCATTGATCACCCTTGAGATGTTTCTACAACTTGATTGGAGTCCACCTGTGGTAAATTAAATTGATTGGACATGATTTGGAAAGGCACACACCTGTCTATATAAGGTCCCACCGTTGACAGTGCATGTCAGAGCAAAAACCAAGCAATGACGTAGAAGGAATTGTCCATAGAGCTCCGAGACAGGATTGTGTCGAGGCACAGATCTGGGGAAGGGTACCAAAACATTTCTGCAAGATTGAAGGTCCCCAAGAATACAGTGGCCTCCATCATTCTTAAATGGAAGAAGTTTGGAACCACCAAGACTCTTCCTAGAGCTGAATGTAATGCATAGGCTACAGTAGCCTACAATCTGCACATTTTTACAGTTGAAGTCAGAAGTTTACATACACTTAGGTTGGAGTCATTAAAACTCGTTTTTCAACCATTCTACAAATTTCTTGTTAACAAACTATAGTTTTGGCAAGTCGGTTAGGGCATCTACTTTGTGCATGACACAAGTAATTTTTCCAACAATTGTTTACAGGCAGATTTTTTCACTGGTAATTCACTGTATCACAATTCCAGTGGGTCAGAAGTTTACATACACTAAGTTGACTGTTCCTTTAAACAGCTTGGACAATTCCAGAAAATGATGTCATGGCTTTAGAAGCTTCTGATAGGCTAATTGAAATCATTTGAGTCAATTGGAGGTGTACATGTGGATGTATTTCAAGTCCTACCTTCAAACTCAGTGCCCCTTTGCTTGACATCATGGGAAAATCAAAAGAAATCAGCCAAGACCTCAGAAAGATTATTGTAGACCTCCACAAGTCTGGTTCATCCGTGGGAGCAATTTCCAAACGCCCGAAGGTACCACCACGTTCATCTGTACAAACAATATATAAACAAACAAAAGTATAAACACCATGGGACCACGCAGCCGTCATACCGCTCAGGAAGGAGACGCGTTCTGTCTCCTAGAGATGAACATACTTTGGTGCGAAAAGTGCAAATCAATCCCAGAACAACAGCAAAGGATATTGTGAAGATGCTGGAGGGAACAGGTACAAAAGTATCTATATCCACAGTAAAACGAGTCCTATATCGACATAACCTGAAAGGCCGCTAAGCAAGGAAGAAGCCACTGCTCCAAAACCGCCATAAAAAAGCCAGACTACGGTTTGCAACTGCACATGGGGACAAAGATCGTACTTTTTGTCCTCTGGTCTGATGAAACAAAAATAGAACTGTTTGGCCATAATGACCATTGTTATGTTTGGAGGAAAAAGGGGTGGCTTACAAGCCAAGAACACCATCCCAACCATAAAGCACGGGGGTGGCAGCATCATGTTGTGGAGGTGCTTTGCTGCAGGAGGGACTGGTGCACTTCACAAAATCCGATGATATCATGAGGAGGGGAAATTCTGTGGATATATTGAAGCAACATCTCACGACATCAGTCAGGAAGTTAAAGCTTGGTCGCAAATGGGTCTTCCAAATGGACAATGACCCCAAGCATTCTTCCAAAGTTGTGGCAAAATGGCTTAAGGACAACATAGTCAAGGTATTGGAGTGGCCATCACAACACCCTGTCCTCAATCCCATAGACAATTTGTGGGCAGAAGTGAAAAAGCGTGTGCGAGCAAACCTACAAACCTGACTCAGTTACACCAGCTCTGTCAGGAGGAATGGGCCAAAATTCAGCCAACTTATTGTGGGAAGCTTGTGGAAGGCTACCCGAAACGTTTGACCCAAGTTAAACAATTTAAAGGCAATGCTACCAAATACTAATTGAGTGTATGTAAACTTCTGGCCCACTGGGAATGTGATGAAAGAAATAAAAGCTGAAATAAATCCTTCTCTTTACTATTATTCTGACATTTCACATTCTTAAAATAAAGTGGTGATCCTAACTGACCTAAGACAGGGCATTTTTACTATGATTAAATGTCAGGAATTGTGAAAAACAGAGTTTAAATGTATTTGGCTAAGGTGTATGTAAAGTTCCGACTTCAACTTCAACTGTATATATATATGGCTTTATTTTTTTTTTTTAGGAAAACTCTTAATGTCTTGCAATTAAAAACATGTATCCACAGGGCAGAGAGAAAAGTGTGCAGTTTTATTGATACAGTGCATTCGGAAAGTATTCAGACCTCTTGACTTTTCCACATTTTGTTACGTTACAGCCTTGTTCTAAAATCAAACTGCACACAATTCCCCATAATGAAGCGAAAACAGTTTTCACGTTTTTTTTTTTTACAATTTATTGTGAAAACCAAGCCATGAGGTGGAAGGAATTGTTCATAGAGCTCTGAGACAGGATTGTGTTGAGTCACAGATCTGGGGAAGGGTACCAAAAATGTCTGCAGCATTGAAGGGCCGCAAAAACACAATGGCCACCATCATTCTTAAATTGAAGAAGTTTGTAACTCCCAAGACTCTTCCTAGAGTTGGCCGCCCGGCCAAACTGAGCAATCGGGGGAGAAGGGCCTTGGTCAGGGAGGTGACCAAGAACCCGGTGGTCACTCTGACAGAGCTCCATAGTTCCTCTGTGGAGAGGGGAGAACCTTCCAGAAGGACAACCATCTCTACAGCACTCCACCAATCAGGTCTTTATGGTAGAGTGGCCAGACGGAAGCCACTCCTCAGAAAAAGGCAGATGACAACCCACTTGGAGTTTGCCAAAAGGCACCTAAAGGACTCTCAGACCATGAGAAACAAGATTCTCTGGTCTGATGAAACCAAGATTGAACTATTTGGCCTGAATGCCAAGCTTCACGTCTAGAGGAAACCAGGCATCGCTCAACACCTGGCCAATACCATCCCTACGATGAAGCATGATGGTGGCAGCATCATGCTATAGGGATGTTTCGCTACAAATACCTAGGTATCTGGTTAGACTGTAAACTCTCCTTCCAGACTCACATTAAGCATCTCCAATCCAAAATTAAATCTACAATCGGCTTCCTATTTCACAACAAAGCATCCTTCACTCATGCTGCCAAACATACCCTAGTAAAACTAACTATCCTACCGATCCTTGACTTCGGCGATGTCATTTACAAAATAGCCTCCAGCACTCTACTCAGCAAATTGGATGCAGTCTATCACAGTGCCATCCGTTTTGTCACCAAAGCCCCATATACTACCCACCACTGCGACCTGTATGCTCCCGTTTGTTGGCCCTCGCTTCATATCCATCGCCAAACCCACTGGCTCTAGGTCATCTATAAGTCGTTGCTAGGTAAAGCCCTGCCTTATCTCAGCTCACTGGTCACCATAGTAGCATCCACCCACAGCACGCTCTCCAGCAGGTATATTTCACTGGTACCCCCAAAGCCAATTCCTCGTTTGGCCTCCTTTCCTTCTAGTTCTCTGCTGCCAATGACTTGAACGAACTGCAAAAATCACTGAAGCTGGAGACTCATATCAGCTCACAGATCACTGCACCTGTACATAGACAATCTGTAAATAGCCCATCCAACTACCTCATCACCATATTGTTATTTATTTTATTTATTTTTGCTCCTTTGCACCCCAGTACCGCTACTTGCACGCTCATGTTTATTCCATGTGTAACTCTGTGTTGTTGTCTGTTGTCACACTGCTTTGCTTTATCTTGGCCAGGTTGCAGTTGTAAATGAGAATTTGTTCTCAACTAACCTACCTGGTTAAATAAGGTGGAATAAAAAAACATAAAAAAAAACATTTTTCAGTGGCATGAACTGGGAGACTAGTCAGCTTGAGATGATCTACAGTTTATTATAAAAAAAAATGTAAATCTGTTTTTGCTCTGTCATTATGGGTATTGTTTGTAAGTTGATTGAGGGAAAAAAAACAGTGAAGGGGTCTATATACTTTCCAAATGCACTGTAATGTCACGCTATTCTTAATATTTTGTCATTAGGCTGTGAGAAAATGTTTCTGTTTTAAAGCAAATTTCCTGCAATTCTAAACAGTTTGCCATGGCCTGTGACACAACATGGACTCAGGGGTGGACGTAACATAGTAAATGTAAATCTGAGACTCTCTGACTCGTATGATACAGTATGTTATAAATTCCAAAATGTTAGCTAGGTGGCTAATGCTAATGTTAGCTAGGTGGCTAACGTTATCTATGCTAGGTGTTAGCGGTTAAGGTTAGGGTTAAGCTTAGAAATTAAGTTAGGGGAAGGGTTAGCTAACATGCTAACTATTTGTGAAATAGTTAAAAAGTAGTAAGTTGTCCGTGATGAGATTTAAAAATGCAACCATTGGTTTACTAGACGTTCACGTTATTTAACATAAAATACAGAAATATCTAATTTACTTAAGTATTCACACCCCTGAGTCAATCCATTTTAGAATCACCTTTGGCAGTCATAACATCTGTGATTCTTTCTAGGTAAGTTTCTAACAGCTTTGTCCACCTGGATTGTACAATATTTGCACATTATTCTTTACAAAATTATTCTAGCTCTGTTACATTGCTTGTTGATCATTGCTAGACAGCCATTTTCAAGTAGATTTACTTCAAAACTGTAACTATGCCCTTTCAGGTTATTGTCCTGCTGAAATGTGAATTTGTCTCCCAGTGTCTGTTGGAAGGCACACGGAATCAGGTTTTCCTCTAGGATTCTTCCTGTGCTTAGCTCTATTCCATTTATTTTTATCCTAAAAAAACTCCCTAGTCCTTGCCGACAAGCACACCCATAACATGATGCATCCACCACCATGCTTGAAAATATGAAGAGTGGTACTCAGTGATTTGTTGTGTTGGATTTGCCCCAAACATAATGCTTTGTATTCAGGACATAACGTTCATTGCTTTGCTACATTTTTTTGCAGTTTTACTTTAGTGCCTTATTGCAAACAGGATGCATATTTTGGAATATTTGTATTCTCTACAGGCTTTCTTCTTTTCACTCTGCCATTTAGGTTAGTATAGTGGTGTAACTACAATGTTGTTGATCAATCCTCAGTTTTCTCCTATCACAGCCATTAAACTCTGTAACTGTCTTAAAGTCACCATTGACCTCTTGGTGAAATCCCTGAGTGGTTTCCTTCCTCTCCGGCAACTGAGTTAGGAAGGACCCCTGTATCTTTGTGTGACTGGGTGTATTGATACACCATCCAAAGTGTAATTAATAACTTCACCATGTTCAAACGGATATTCAATGTGTGCTTTTTTATTTTTACCCTTCTACCAACAGGTAGCCTTTGTGTGGCTTTGAAAAACCTCCCTCATCTTTGTGGTTGAATCTGTGTTTGAAATTCACTGCTCGACTGAGGGACCTTACAGATAATTGCATTTGTGGGGTACAGGGAGGAGGTAGTCATTCAAAAATCATGTTAAACACTATTATTGCACACAGAGTGAGTCCATGCAACTTTTTTTTTGTCTTCGTTACGTGAGGAATCACTCAATGTCATTGTTAATCAATTACTGATGATTCATTGAAATAGTTATTTTCACCTAGCCTGTTTGAAATGTTTTGTTAAGATATAGAATTAATCTCAATAATAACAAACTATTCTTTGGTTATTTTTGTCCCCTTTTTTCACTATCCTCTCTTTCAAGGCTGGTCTGTCAGGGATAGTGGAGCTTTTAAGTCTGAAATGTTTTGAAGCTGGCTTTGCTGTAAAAGGGCACCTAAATCAAAGGGACAGAGATTGAAATAGGTTCTCTTTCAAAATGTTCAGGGGGAAAATGACAGGTGCAGAAAATGGAGGAGACCGAAGTGTCCAATGTGTTCTGATCAAACTCACAGTATGTTTAGAAAACAGGCTCTAACTCAGTGATTAGTATTCAGTTTTATTTTTGCCACAGCAAGTATGCCGTTTGTTTTCTCAAATTCAATTTGAATATTTAGTGGATGGCCTGCAAGGTTTTGTCAGGAATAAACACCCTTTTATTAGTACTTATTCCTCAAAGCTCCTTTCTCTACAAAACATGTGTTTTGATTGTTGTCCATACAGTGCATGTGGCTCAAAGAGGACCGGTCCATTCCATGTTATTGGAGTAGTAAACCACTGTCAGTATCCCTGCAACAGCACCCTGGCAGATCGTCACCATTGTCCCTTGCCTGGCTACCCACCCACATCTCTCCGGCCAACTGACGTTTCTTTTCCACAAGTCTACATTTGCCTCCCTCCCCGACAATTTCTAGAACTCTAACACATTGTGATCCTTCTGATTGGTCCCTGAAACCGATGGGTTGGGCCTACGTGTTGTCAACTTTGATACTCTGATTGGTTAGATTTGTTAGAGACCATCCAATCACTTATTCATTTGTTTTTGACAATGCCCCTCATTTTGTTGTCACACAACCCAATTCAACGTCTATTCCACATTGGTTGAATGTAATTTCATTGAAATGACGTGGAAACAACGGTGATTCAACCAGTGTGTGCCCAGTGTGAAATTCTTCAAGGATGGCAGTAGGTAGCTATCGATAGAGCAGCGGAAATAAATTCAGGGTGAGTCGTCAGGCAACATCTCCCATCATCCTTCACAATTCACATCATATTATAGCCCTGGGCCATGGCCAAATTAGTTTTTTTCCTCACATAGTTTTGAGACACATCTCCTATCCTGATCCGCTGTTTTCCTTGGCTAGCAGAAAAGAGGAGAGGTGAGGGGAGGGGAGGAGGGGAGAGGGGAGGAGAGGAAGGGCTTTCCTGGGATGACGAGTCTGATGGTGACTACGACAGTGACAGTGTGGGCAGGTGCCTGGGAACATCTTAGTCAGCATGCATAACACTCCTCCTGATTAGGACACTGGCTTGCCCACCTCATTTTGTTGAGTGCTTAGTCAAAGGCAAAAATGTCTCTGTGTGTGGTGTGTGTGCGTGTGTGCGTGTGTGCGTGTGTGTGTGTGTGTGTGTGTGTGTGTGTGTATGAGCACACATACCTCTAAGTGGAAGTTATTATTACACTACTCCAATAATAATAAGGCTGTTCCAATGACCTTGGAGTGGTTTGATAACATAGTGCTAGCCTAGCCCTATCAGGACTCAGTGTTCTTATCTGGACTAGTGTTCTAACGCACTCTGCTGTTGGCTCTGTATAGCAGCTCAGAGACGGGTCTGGACTGGGTACCGAGGCCTCAAGGCCAGTATGCCCCCCTGTCTAGCTCAGATGCTTCGAACCTCCTAGTGGGAGGGAGCTTTGCACCTGAAAAGACCCTCTCCCCCTACCCCCACCGCTACTACTCCAGGATCCTTCTCTGTTTCAATATCAGCATATCTCTCAGCCTTATCAGTCCGTAGATCCAGGCTAACACATATACACTACCATCTGCTGCCTGCTATCTCCTATCATTAGCTTTTGCTGTTGTAGCATTCTGTGAGAGGAGGCTGTAGAAATGCATGGAGATGAATTCACTCAACTCATTTCCTGACTTATGCTGTTTTATCTTTCCAAATGTATTTTGAAGAGTGTTTGTTTAGTGATCTCAGCTGAGACTAGCTGAGGAAGCTCTGCTCCAGGCAGGTCGGGGTTCCTAATGAGAACACCGCCACACTAAGACATTTGCTGCTACATACTGTGTGTGTGTGTGTGTCTACATTGTGTGTGTGTGTGTTTACACTGTGTGTGTCTACACTGTTAGTGTGTGTGTGTGTGTGTGTGTGTACAGTGTGTGTGTGTACAGTGTGTGTGTGTACAGCCTTCTATGAATTATTCCCTGTTGAGAAACTAAAGTAAAGTCAGTAGTTTATTCTTTGAAAGAACTCAGCATTATTCGTATGTGTTGCTAATTTACTACTATTACTTCTAGATCTTTATTTTGTCATTTTCTCTCTCCTCTCCGATATACTGCATTAAGTCTATTACCAGGCTGCTGCTCTGTGTACAGAGGGCTGTGAATAATTCAGCAGGCCAGGTCAGGTCTGTAAGTAAGACTAATAGAGAGTGTGGCTCACAGGACGAGCCTGGCCCTGGGGAGGCCCGGTGGTAAGGACACCACTAGTCCAACAAATCATCTCTCTGTGGGGACAGGACAGGGAGGACAGACCTTGTTTCTGGAGGGAGGAGAGGGGAGCGTAGAGGGGGTGTTCCCCCAACACTAGCCTCCCTCAGCTGAGTCCCTCCTCAGTCCCTAGTTCACCCCCTGTCGGAGTACTGTGGCTGAAACGGCCTTGTGTTTATTTGTTTATCACCACAAGGATTCACACTTCCCCGCAGCAGCAGCAACCCCCTTACGTTCCCTTCCCCCTGTCTGTCTGTCTGTCTGTGGCTATTGTCCTTCCTTCCCTGTGGTGTTTGCCTCAGTGCTGAAGTGACTGACATCTGGTGTCATCACAACACTAGAAGTGTCGAGGGATGCTGTCTTCAGAAGGGGATATGGGCCTGGGAAACAGGGTGAGGGGTAGCTTGTTAACCACTCTCACAGCTCTGGGGCCTCTTTCTCTAGGTCTCTATCCTTCCCTGTCAGATACATTGTTTAGGCTCTAATGACATGGGACCAACTGTGTGTGAGGTGTGGTTGAGTTCTGGTCCATATGTGGTCATGTCCTCTGACAGCATTCTCCACTGTCTTTTGGACGAGCAGTGTGTGAGGTGAGCTGTGGTTGAGTTCTTGTCCAGATGTCATGTTTTCTGACCGAGGTCTATACTGACATTGGACCAGCAGTGTGTGAGGTGTGGTGGGGTTCTGGTCCAAATACGGTCTTGTCCTAAGACAGTGGTCTCTACTGATATCTGCAGTGCAGACCAAGGAGGGGTGAAGTGGTGAAGTGCAGACTGCTGTTCGTTCAGTAATCTCCTAATTAATACCCCATTAAAGGATTTGAATTAGCCTATTGATCTGTCTGGGAGGGATGGGTTATCCTGCAAACCGCAACATGCAGGAAAAGGATATTTCCCTTCTCCCTTTGTTTAACTCATGTATTTATTCATGGCTTTGTCCTGCTCCTCCTGATGTATCACGGTGCAGTCCTAAGCCCCCTGCTCGCTGCCGCCACAAGGCCTGAGACGGTCATAGGGTTTGCAATCCTTGCCTCCATGTCTGAGCAGAGGAGCTCCCAGTCCCATGCATCTGATGGACAGTTGGCCAGGCCAAGGCTATACTTTTCCAGATCTCTATGTGTGGGATTACTCTCTCCACACACACACACACACACACACACACACACACACACACACACACACACACACACACACAGACACACAGACACACACACAGACACACACACACACAGACACACACACACACACAGACACACACCCAGACACACACACACACACACACACACACACACACACACACACACACACACACACACACACACACACACACAGCAAAATGGTACCACCATGCATCGCCGGAGGAATGTGTGAAAACGTGCACCCCTTCTGTGGGGATGTGAAAGAGTTAAGTGAAAGGTCAAAATAAAGAGTGCCATTTTTCAATGTTACCATTCTGGGTGACCTATAATTTACCAGGCCTTCACGGATTGGGTTCTCAGATCCTCAAAAGATTCTACAGCTGCACCATCAAGAGCATCACTGCCTGGTAGGGCAACTGCTCGGCCTCCGACCGCAAGGCACTACAGAGGGTAGTGCGTACGGCCCAGTACATCACTGGGGCCAAGCTTCCTGCCATCCAGGACCTCTACACCAGGCAGTGTCAGACGAAGACCTTAAAAATTGTCAAAGACTCCAGCCACTCTAGTCATAGACTGTTCTCTCTGCTACAGCACGGCAAGCGGTACCGGAGCACCAAGTCTAGGTCCAAAAGGCTTCTTAACAGCTTCTACCCCCAAGCCATACGACTTCTGAACAGCTAATCAAAGGGCTACCCAGACCCCTCTTTTACCATGCTGCTACTCTCTGTTTATAATCTATGCATAGTCACTTTAACTCTACCTACATGTACATATTACCTCAATTACCTCAACTAACCGGTGCCCCCGCACATTGACTCTGTACCTGTACCCCCTGTATATAGCCTCGCTTGCTATTTTACTGTTGCTCTTTAATTATTTGTTACTTTTGTCTTCAATTTTTTTACTTAATACTTATTTTTTTTTAAATTCTTAACTTCCTTAAAGCATTGTTGGTTAAGGGTTTGTATAAGTAAGCATTTCACTGTAAGGTTGTAAGCATTTCACTGTAAGGTTGTAAGCATTTCACTGTAAGGTTGTAAGCATTTCACTGTAAGGTTGTAAGCATTTCACTGTAAGGTTGTAAGCATTTCACTGTAAGGTTGTAAGCATTTCACTGTAAGGTGAAGGTGTTGTATTTGGCACATGTGACAAATAGCATTTGATTTGATTTGATTAACACAGCTTCTTCAACACCACTGGCTGTTCTGTGTCGCTGAGCAACGCTCTGCTCTAGTTTAGTAGTTAACTGGTGTTGCTATGACATGCAGGGATGTAGCACCAGCCCAGGCAGTCTTCTGTGTTCCTGTAACGTGCTGGTTGGACATGGTGTGGAGAGAAGCCAGTCAGTGATGGTGTGGAGGGGGAGGAGGAGTGAGTCATGGGCTGAGAAACATGGCCTGTTCTAGGGAACATCGGCAGTGTGATTCCTTTAGCAGACCTGGTGTGTGCAGACGTTACCCAGCAGGCTTTGAAGCCCACTTCTCCCCCCTCTCCTTCCCCCTCTCTCTGCCTGTCAGAATGGCCTGCTCTGGAAATGATTATACTGGCAGCCCAATGAAGGCCCTGGCCTGCTGTGGGTCCCGGGCCGGGGTCAGGGTTCACATTCCTTCCTCCTGATGAGATTCTCTTCACATGTTTCCCTGCTGACCATCATAGTTCAGGGGAGAAGGAGAACAGACCAGCTGTGTGCCTCTGGCTGTCTCTGTATGGGAGGTGGTTTCAGGATGTGTGTTTGTTTACCTGCATTTCAGTTGGTCACCTACTGCCACATTAGACCTCAATCACATTACAGTGGAACTGTGCTGACGATTGTCAGATGTTTTCCCCCTGGTAGCAACATTTAAAAAAAATCCACGATAGAAATAAATGAGTGAAAAGAGATCAATTCAGGGCCGCATGAAGCTTAATTGGCCCATCTCAGCATTTCAGACTACAGCTGGCATCGGCAAACTAAGAATTTTGACAATTACAGACAAGGTGCTATTTTGTTGTTGGACATACAAAAGCATGGGTGTTTGACTTACCCAGGCACTGCTGGCAGGCGTCCTCCTGTACTCTTAGCACATGTTTTCCACATTTCACAGCTTGGAAAGGAAAGAGAGAGACGCTAGCCAGCCTCAAACTGGGGCGGTCATGGTAGAATGATGTAGCTAGTTCTCATTGCCATCAGTCGCTTGTTTATTTGTGAAAGAACTAACGGCAGTGTTTCTCCGATGTATCATTGGGGCGTGACAGCCATGCCATGGCAGCATGACGATGAGGAGAGGAGGAGAGGATGACTGTTAACCATTACTAACTACCCCCCTCAGCCTCAGCCCCCAGCCCCCAGCCTCAGTCCTCAGCCTCAGCCTCAGCCCCCAGCCCCCAGCCCCCAGCCCCCAGCCTCAGTCCCCAGCCTCAGCCTCAGCCTCAGCCTCAGCCCCCAGCCTCAGTCCCCAGCCTCAGCCTCAGCCCCCAGCCCCCAGCCTCAGCCCCCAGCCTCAGCCTCAGCCCCCAGCCTCAGTCCCCAGCCTCAGCCTCAGCCCCCAGTCCCCAGCCTCAGCCTCAGCCCCCAGTCCCCAGCCTCAGCCTCAGCCCCCAGTCCCCAGCCTCAGCCTCAGCCCCTAGCCCCCAGCCCCCAGTCCCCAGCCTCAGCCTCAGCCCCCAGTCCCCAGCCTCAGCCTCAGCCCCCAGTCCCCAGCCTCAGCCTCAGCCCCCAGCCCCCAGCCCCCAGTCCCCAGCCTCAGCCTCAGCCTCAGCCCCCAGCCCCCAGCCTCAGTCCCCAGCCTCAGCCTCAGCCCAAACAGCTGTCAGCCTTAGAAATCCTCCGGCCCGCTGCAGTGGTTCAGGGATCAATGGTCACTGGAGCAGAATGTAGCTTTAAGTTTAGCAGGGGCTTAGCACATCACTCACTCCAGGGGATTTTTAGGAAAGTGAAGTGGTTGATACTGAGACGGCCACAAAGTGAGATGAAGAGATTTCTGTCAGTAAATGTAAACTTCTCTCTTTGCAATCTTTTGAGCTCTTTTTACGCGTCTGTGTATGTGTTTCTATTTATATCTCTGTGTGTTTGTGTATGTCTGTCTGTCTGTGTATGACTGAGTGAGGAGAAACAGCTTTACACCCGTGACAGATGATGTGTGTGACTGAGTGAGTGTGTGTTCCAGCTTTGTCCCACTGACCTTGGTCCCTGTGTAATTTGACAGTGTGATCCCATCTCAAGTTGGGGGTTTTGTGTTGGTCATTACATATAGAGCTTTGTGTCCGCCTGCTAACCCCAGGCCTGATAAGAGAGATCTATTTGAGATTGTTTGGATTCACAGCTCTGCAGAGATATGCAGGGTATGATCCACAGCAGCCCTCTCACAGGCTCCACTCTCACTAACCCAGGACCCCTTTGTCTGTTGGCCTTTAGGATGCTGAAGGACCCCAGTCCCAGTCATGGATGACTGATTTGTTTTACTGTGGGATAGTAGCTAGTACGACAGCTGTTCAGAGGGGGGGGGGGGGGGGTTGTGTGCACATAGGGGACTGTTTACATGACTCTGTATAGTCTACTTGACTGTGTCCATGTGTGTTTGTCTTAGAGTGTTTTCTTAAGGTCAATCCTCTCCTAACCCTAGCTAGTTTTATGGACTCCACAGCCATTCTTCCCTGTTTCCCTGAGGCGTGCGTGGCTGCAAGACTCCTGTGATGAGTGGATCTCTTGGGCCGGGAGGAAGAGAGAGCAGGCCAGGGACAATGGCTCTGACTCTGTTTATGTCAGGGCCACCAATACGTCGCCATGTCAGGAGGGCTTTCTTATGAACTGTTATAACCCAAATGAATCCTGTTGTGTACAACTAACACAGCAATAGAGAGACTTGGGGAATAATATGTTGGTTTACGTAAAATCCTGTTTTTGTTGCGAGTCTCCTGAATGTTTGCTCAGTGATTAGTGGGGGTGTTGATGTCCTGTCCCAGTTGGCTCCAGATGTGCAACAACTCACAGACAGAGAGCCGTGGAGACTGGTGATGCTGGTGGAACAAGAAGCTCAGGGTGTCTGTTCTGTTTCTGCACCCCCCCCCCCCTCCCCCAAGTAATCATTCACTAGAGTAGATTCCACTAAATTCCTCCAGTAATGTGGTAGTACAACTTAATCCTAGATGTAAATGAGTGTCAGTACATTAATGTGGTATAGACCCAGACAGATGGCTATATTATCCAGGCTTATATTCCCCAGTGGGCCACGGCTGTTTATACTTCAGAGGTGTACTGAATTTACGTAATTGCTTGATTGGATGAATTGCCTGAATTACCAGCCTTTACCACATATCAGAGGCTACCAACCTGACAGAGATCAACCCCCCTCCACCCCTTCGCCCTCGTGCAGCTCCAATAGAGTGTTATTCCCCCAGGGATGGTAGAGGCGCAGGGGTCAGTAAAGGCCCTAAAGGAAACAGGCATGTTCTTTCTGTTCCTCTTTTATTTATTATTACAATAAGCGCTATAAGGCGTGGAGCCATGCTAACCCTATCTCCTTACATAGCTGGAATGCTTTCAGGCCCTGCACTAATCAGAACCACAACCACAGCAGCTAGAGCAGCCCCATGCCAGAAAGCCCAGAAGGATTCCCTTACAAACCTCCACAGTCCTGATGGATTCACTTGCAAACCTCCACAGTCCTGAATCTTTCCCATACAAACCTCCACAGTCCTGAAAGATTCCCATACAAACCTCCACAGTCCTGAAGGATTCCCTTACAAACCTCCACAGTCCTGATGGATTCACTTGCAAACCTCCACAGTCCTGAAGGATTCCCATACAAACCCCCACAGCCCTGAAGGGTTCCCTTACAAACCCCCACAGCTCTGAAGGGTTCCCTTACAAACCGCCACAGCCCTGAAGGATTCCCTTACAAACCCCCACAGCCCTGAAGGGTTCCCTTACAAACCGCCACAGCCCTGAAGGATTCCTTTACAAACCCCCACAGCCCTGAAGGGTTCCCTTACAAACCGCCACAGCCCTGAAGGATTCCCTTACAAACCCCCACAGCCCTGAAGGATTCCCTTACAAACCGCCACAGCCCTGAAGGATTCCCTTACAAACCCCCACAGCCCTGAAGGGTCCTCTATGGTCGATCACTGTCACAATAGTGTATTACTCCTAGATGGAGTAATGCACTTTTCCATTTTAAAATGGACTGGTCCTCTATGGGTGACATTCAGTTTCACTCAGCCATTGGTCTATATTAGTTTAATCTCTTAACATGTCCTTTGAAAAGCAAGCATGGTTAATACCAGGGCACATAGTCAGAGCACAGAGGGCAGAGGAGAGAGGGGAGGAGGATGTAGATTTAAAAACACTATATATACAAAAGTATGTGGACACCCTTTCAAATTAGTGGATTCGGTTATTTCAGCCACACCCATTGTTGACAGGTGTATAAAGTCGAGCACACAACCATGCTATCTCCATAGACAAACATTGTCAGTAGAATGGCCTTACTGAAGAGCTCAGTGACTTTCAATGTCGCACCTTCATAGGCTGACACCTTTCCAACAAGTCAGTTATTAAAATTTCTGCCCTGCTAGAGCTGGCCCGGTCAACTGTAAGTGCTGTTATTATGAAGTGGAAATGTCTAGTGGTAGGTCACAAAAGCTCACAGAACGGGACCGCAGAGTGCTGAAGCACGTAAGCGCGTAAAAATCGTCTGTTCCCGGTTGCAACACTCACCACCTAGTTCCAAACTGCCTCTGGAAGCAACGACAGCACAAGAACTGTTCGTCGGAAGTAGCCGCATACAAACCTAAGATCACCATGCGCAATGCCAAGCATCAGCTGGAGTGGTGTAAAGCTCGTCGTTATTGTACTCTGGAGCAGTGGAAACGCGTTCTCTGGAGTGATGAATTACGCTTCATCATCTGGCAGTCCGACGGACAAGTCTGGGTTTAGCGAATGCCAGGAGAATGCTACCACAATGCCCCAATGCATAGTGCCAACTGTAAAGTTTGGTGGAGGAGAAATAATGGTTTGGGGTTGTTTTTCATGGTTCGGGCTTGGCCCCTTAGTTCCAGTGAAGGGAAATCTTGACGCTACAGCATACAATGACATTCTAGACGATTCTGTGCTTCCAACTTTGTGGAAACAGTTTGTTGAAGGCCTTTTCCTGTTTCAGCATGATATTGCCCCTGTGCACAAAGCGAGGTCCATACAGAAATGGTTTGTTGAGATGGGTGTGGAAGAACTTGACTGGCCTTCACAGAGTCCTGACCTCAAGCCCACCAAACACTTTTGGGATGAATTGGAACTCCGACTGCAAGCCAGGCCTAAACGCCCAACATCAGTGTCCGACCTCACTGATGCTCTTGTAGCTAAATGGAAACGCAGAAATGTAAATCTAGAGGTAAGCCTTCCTGGAAAAGTGGATGCTGTTATAGCAGCAAAGGGGGATCAAGTCCATATTAATGCCCATGATTTAGGAATGAGATGTTTGATGAGCAGGTGTCCACATACTTTTTGCCATGTAGTGTATTTTCCCTCTACTCACATCTGACCAGCCATCTGCACATTAATGAGGAATTACATTTATATTAAAGATGCAAATGTAGCCTTTAAAAGAGATTGAAACGCTGAGCGGAAGTGTGCGTGGCGGGTACTTTATCTGGGTGCTCTGTTCATTAGCCTGGTGTAATTGTGTTATCACAAACTCAGGCGGCAGGAACTGAAAAGGTCACCGGAGCGCCGGGGATGACACGGAGGTGTTCACACAGACTGATGCACACAAACGCTGGAGCGCACACACACATGCACGTACATACGCACAGACGCACTCACGCACACGCACACACACACACACACACACACACACACACACACACACACACACACACACACACACACACACACACACACACACACACACACACACTTTTAGAAGCTATTATTCCCCTTTAGACTTTGACCCTGCATTCAAAATGAATGTCCTTCTTCCAATGGAATTAGGTGCATCATGGTGTGCCTGCGCCTGTGTGTGTGTGTGTTTGAATGTGTGTGTTTGTGTGTCCATCCCAGTGTATGTGTCCCCCCCTGTGTGTACGTGTCTGCTCACCTCAAGTGGCAGCATTTAATCAAGCATGTCACTCCTCTCTGAGCTCTTAAGCTAGAACCTGAATGTCTGCTTCTTAATATCCTGTTGTATGAATCATGTGTGTGACTTGGAGATGCATAGGAACAACATAATCATCTACGGTAGTGAAGAGAGCCATAGGAACATTCCAGATAGCCTGGTGCTGTGCTGTTTCACAGTGAAACCATACCCTCCCTGTTGTAGCTGATAGCAGGATGAAAACTAAACAACAACATTGGCTCAGTGAGGTGAGGTAGTGAGGCTACCTTCTGCATGAACACATCTACAGTTGGAAGCTTGCCTGGTAACCTGCTCCCGCTCCTCCTCTCCTCTCTTCCTCCCCCTCAGCGGTTGTCCTCCCTTGTTTCCTCCTCTCCGAGGGTGTGTCATAAAGGTGGCTACTGGTTGTAACTGATCTGTGCTGCTGCAGTCTGTCAAACAGGTCTACTCTCCCTCCCTGCAGTCTGTCAAACAGGTCTACTCTCCCTCCCTGCAGTCTGTCAAACAGGTCTACTGTCTCCCTCCCTATGTGTGTGTGTCTCCCGCTCAGTGTCATAACATATTTTCAGTATATCTAATATATATAGTATATATAGTGCAATTGGGAATGTAGTTACGTTACAGCCTTATTCTAACATTGATTAAATTACCCCCGCCCCATCACACACAATACCACGTAATGAAAAAGCAAAAACAAGTTTTTAGAAATGTTTGCAAATGTATAAAATAAAACTTTACTCAGTACTTTGTTGAAGCACCTTTAGCAGTGACTACAGCCTCGAGTCTTCTTGGGTATGACACTACAAGCTTGGCACACCTGTATTTGGGGAGTTTCTCCCATTCTTCTCTGCAGATCCTCTTTCGCTGCACAGCTATTTTCAGGTCTCTCGAAGAGATCTGGCTCTGGCTGGGCCACTCAAGGACATTCAGAGACACTCCTGCATTGTCTAGGCTGTGTGCTTAGGGTCATTGTCCTGTTGGTAGGTGAACCTTCGCTCCCATTCTGAGGTCCTGAGTCCTCTGAAGCAGGTTTTCATCAAGGATCTCTCTGTACTTTGCTTCGTTCATCTTTCCCTCGATCCTGACTAGTCCCCCAGTCCCCACAGCATGATTCAATCTTGGTTTCATCTCCTTGACCCTTGTTGCTCAGTTTGGCCGGGCAGCCATCTCTAGGAAGAGTCTTGGTGGTTCCAAACTTCTTCCATTTTAGAATGATGCAGGCCAATGTGTTCTTGGGGACCGTCAATGCTGCAGACATTTTTTGGTATCCTTCCCCAGTTCTGTGCCTCGATACAATTCCTTCGACCTCATGGCTTGGTTTTTGCTCTGACATGCACTGTCAACTGTGGGACCTTATATAGACAGGTGTGCCTTTACAAATCATGTCCAATTAATTGAACTTACCACAGCTGGACTCCAATCAAGTTGTAGAAACATCTCAAGGGTGATCAATGGAAACAGGATGTGCCTGAGCTTAATTTCGAGTCTCATAGCAAAGGGTCTGAATACTGAATACTTTATTTTTTAATCGATTAAGTTGAGATTTTTTTTGTCACTGGCTTACTCACAATAACCCATTGTGTCAAAGTGGAGTTCTGTTTTTCACATTTTTTTACAAATTAATTATAAATGAAAAGCTGAAATGTCTTGAGTCAATAAGTATTCAACCCCTTTGTTATGGCAAGCCTAAATAAACAAATGTGATTAACAAGTCACGTAATGAGTTGCATGGACTCACTCTGTGTGCAATAATAGTGTTTAACATGATTTTTGAATGACTACCTCATCTCTGTACCCCACACATACAATTATCTGTAAGGTCCCTCGGTCGAGCAGTGAATTTCAAATGCAGGTTCAACCACAAAGACCAAAGGAGGTTTCCCATCTCCCGGTGTCTGGTGGAAAGCAGACTATACCAGGTTGTCCACTAGGATTTTGCCTGTGCTTAGCTACATTTCATTTCTTTCTTTATTTTTATTCTGTACAGGCGTCCTTCTTTTCACTCTGTCAATTAGGTTAGTATTGTGTAGTGTTGTTGATTCATTCTCAGTTTTCTCCTATCACAGCCATTACACTCTGCAACTGTTTAAAAGTCACCATTGGCTAAAATCCCTGAGTGGTTTCCTTCCTCTCTGGTGACAGAGTTAGGAAGGACGCCTGTATCTTTGTCGTGACTGGGTGGATTGATACACCATCCAAAGTGTAATTAATAACTTCACCGTGCTCAAGGGGATATTCAATGTCTGCTTTTTTAAGACCTATCTTCCAATAGGTGCCATTCTTTGCGAGTCATTGGAAAACCTCCCTGGTCTTCGTGGTTTAATCTGTGTTTGAAATTTACTGCTCGACTGAGGGAGATATGTGTGGGGTACAGAGACGAGGTAGTCATTCAAAAATTATGTTAAACACTATTATTGCACACAGAGTGAGTCCATGCAACTTATTATGTGACTGGTTAAGCACACTTTTATTCCTGAACTTATTGAGGCTTGTCATAATAAAGAAATAGCTTTACATTTTCTATGAATTTGTAAAAATGTGTAAAAACATAATTCCCCTTTTACAGGATAGAGTATTGTGTGTGTGGGCCAGTGAGGGGAGGTAGTGAGGATACCTTCTGCATGAACACATCTACAGTTGGAAAACCGTGATTATTTTGGGATTATCAAACCGAAACCAAACCGACCTTAAAAAGCGCTATTACTCAGCACTAGTACTGTTCTTAGAGTTTTACCCAGAAACATTCACTGCTGTAATCACTGCCAAATGTGATTCTAACATGCATTGACTAAGGGGCATGAATACTTTAAATTAGCAAACATTTCTGGGATACTGTGTGTAGATGGGTGAGGAAGAAAATCTATTTAATCCATTTTGAATTCAGGCTGTAACACAACAAAATGTGGAATAAGTCAAGGGGTATGAATACTTTCTGAAGGCACTGTGCAAACCCATACATCCCTAAACCAATGCATACAAACACTTACTCTAACCCTAAACCTAATTATATCCCTAACCTTAACCCTGACCCCTTACTCTAACCCTAAACCTAATTATATCCCTAACCTTAACTCCGACCCCTTACTCTAACCCTAAACCTAATTATATCCCTAACCTTAACCCTGACCCCTTACTCTAACCCTAAACCTAATTATATCCCTAACCTTAACCCTGACCCCTTACTCTAACCCTAAACCTAATTATATCCCTAACCTTAACCCTGACCCCTTACTCTAACCCTAAACCTAATTATATCCCTAACCTTAACCCTGACCCTTTACTCTAACCCTAAACCTAATTATATCCCTAACCTTAACCCTGACCCCTTACTCTAACCCTAAACCTAATTACATCCCTAACCTTAACCCCGACCCCTTACTCTAACCCTAAACCTAATTATATCCCTAACCTTAACCCTGACCCCTTACTCTAACCCTAAACCTAATTATATCCCTGACCCCTAACTCTAACCCTAAACCTAATTATATCCCTAACCTTAACCCCGACCCCTTACTCTAACCCTAAACCTAATTATATCCCTGAGCTTAACCCTGACCCCTTACTCTAACCCTAAACCTAATTATATCCCTAACCTTAACCCTGACCCCTTACTCTAACCCTAAACCTAATTATATCCCTAACCTTAACCCTGACCCCTTACTCTAACCCTAAACCTAATTATATCCCTGACCCCTAACTCTAACCCTAAACCTAATTATATCCCTAACCTTAACCCCGACCCCTTACTCTAACCCTAAACCTAATTATATCCCTGAGCTTAACCCTGACCCCTTACTCTAACCCTAAACCTAATTATATCCCTAACCTTAACCCTGACCCCTTACGCTAACCCTAAACCTAATTATATCCCTAACCTTAACCCTGACCCCTTACTCTAACCCTAAACCTAATTATATCCCTAACTTTAACCCTGACCCCTTACTCTAACCCTAAACCTAATTATATCCCTAACCTTAACCCTGACCCCTTACTCTAACCCTAAACCTAATTATATCCATAACCTTAACCCTGACCCCTTACTCTAACCCTAAACCTAATTATATCCCTAACCTTAACCCTGACCCCTTACTCTAACCCTAAACCTAATTATATCCCTAACCTTAACCCTGACCTCTTACTCTAACCCTAAACCTAATTATATCCCTAACCTTAACCCCGACCCCTTACTCTAACCCTAAACCTAATTATATCCCTAACCTTAACCCTGACCCCTTACTCTAACCCTAAACCTAATTATATCCCTAACCTTAACCCCGACCCCTTACTCTAACCCTAAACCTAATTATATCCCTAACCTTAACCCTGACCCCTTACTCTAACCCCTAACCATAATTGTATCCCTAAACTTAACCCCTAAGCTTAAAATAAATAGCCTTTGCCCTCATGCAGATATGGCAGATGTCCCCATGAGAGACAATTGTCCTTGCTTAACAATCCTTGTGGGGTCTTTTGGAGATTTTAGGTCCCCACAAGGATAGAAGAACCAACACACACACACATACACACACACACACACACACACACACACACACACACACACACACACACACACACACACACACACACACAGAGACACACACACACACTCACACACACTTAAGTAAATAGGCCAGTGAGTGGAGAATGCACAGTGCCTGAGGATGTGATCTAGTACTGGGAATGTGTGCTGAAAAACCTAGCTGCTCTCCCTCACAGGCCTTGTTCTGGGATTTGAAATCCCTCTGACTGTATGCTAAAGAGAATCCCTGAAGTGTTTTTAAGTGCTTCTAAAATCCCAGAAATGTTGTATTTTATCATGGAATTTGCTGTAGATAATCGAAGCTGGCTCCAAACTGCAGTGTGGTAATTGTGCTATTTAAGAAAATGAGTTGGTCCTGTTAGGCTTGTATTGCTCGGTCAAAAGTCGGCTCTCAGCCTGTATCAGGGATCGCTTCCCTCTCATCAGACAGAGAGAGAGGTAAAGGGAGGGAGAGAGACTGAGCGAGGGAGAGAGGGAGAGGGAGAAGAGGGATAGAGAAGGAGGAAAAGAGTGAGAGAGAACACTTCTATACTTCTGCCATGCACAAATGGAAAGTGGATGTAGATGCCCAGCCTTCAGGGAAGAATAAGGGTATTTGTCTTCTTTTGTACTTCAGTTAATGCAATTGAAACTGGTTTTCTGCATGCTGTGGAGCTTTAACTCCTGCTATAAAATGAGGTCATTGTCAGAAATGTATTAGACTATCCAAAGAGAGAGGGTGTTGACTCTGTCTATTCCGCAGGAGGGTGGCTTCTTTACTGCTATATCTCCCAGGCTCTACCACACTCATATCACATTGTTATTAGGTAACATACCAACGACAACACATGTTTGGGGACTATGTAAATGCATGGTATGGTGTATGGTATTGGCAGTGTTTGAATGTCGCTTTTGAGTGCATGTGGGTGCATACAATGCAAGAAACTGTTGGTTTCTAGAATGATTGATCTATCCCATTCTCAGTCGCCAGCTAGTTGGTTTTGCAGTGCTGTGTGACTGCTGTGCTCCTGCAGTGTGATAGCTTTGGACTCTACCTTCCCTGGGAAGTCAGGCGACCGTGGATTTTAAGCAGCCAGACCAAATACCCAGGCTAGGCAGTCTCCTTTATAGCTTTCTCCTTGAAGTGCCTTAGAGTTTATTATGACACTGCCATCTTCACAGAGACACAGTTTGTTGTTTTTTAGGAGTGCATTCCCACAGCACAGTGGTCACAGGAATATACAGTGCCTTGCAAAAGTATTCATCCCCCTTGGCGTTTTTCCTATTTTATTGCATTACAACCTGTAATTTAAATTGATTTTTATTTGGATTTCATGTAATGGACATACACAAAATAGTCCAAATTGGTGAAGTGGAGTGAAAAAAATGACTTGTTAAAAAAGAAAAATAATAAAAAAGTGGTTTGTGCATATGTGTTCACTAGAGGTTGACCGATTATGAGTTTTCAACGCCGAAAACGATACCGATTATTGGAGGACCAAAAAAAGCCGATACCGATTAATCGGACAATTTTTTACATTTATTTGTAATAATGACAATTACAACAATACTGAATGAACACTTATTTTAACTTAATATAATACATCAATAAAATCAATTTAGCCTCAAATAAATAATGAAACATGTTCAATTTGGTTTAAATAATGCAAAAACAAAGTGTTGGAGAAGAAAGGAAAAGTGCAATATGTGCTATGTAAGAAAGCTAACGTTTAAGTTCCTTGCTCAGAACATGAGAACATATGAAAGCTGGTGGTTCCTTTTAACATGAGTCTTCAATATTCCCAGGTAAGAAGTTTTAGGTTGTAGTTATTATAGGAATTATAGGACTATTTCTCGCTATACCATTTGTATTTCATATACCTTTGACTATTGGATGTTCTTATAGGCACATTAGTATTGCCAGTGTAACAGTATAGCTTACATCCCTCTTCTGGTCCTTACCTGGGCTTGAACCAGGAACACATCGACAACAGCCACCCTCGAAGCATCGTTACCCATCGCTCCACAAAATCCGCGGCCCTGGCAGAGCAAGGGGAACATCTACTCCAAGTCTCAGAGCGAGTGATGTCACCGATTGAAACGCTATTAGCGCGCACCCCGCTAACTAGCTAGCCATTTCACATCGGTTAAACCAGCCTAATCTCGGGAGTTGATAGGCTTGAAGTCATAAACAGCTCAATGCTTGAAGCATTGCGAAGAGCTGCTGGCAAAACACACGAAAGTGGTGTTTGAATGAATGCTTACAAGCCTGCTGCTGCCTACCATCGCTCAGTCAGACTGCTTTATCAAATATCAAATGATAGACTTAATTATAACATAAACACACAGAAATACGAGCCTTTGGTCATTAATATGGTCTAATCCGGAAACTATCATTTCGAAAACAAAACGTTTATTCTTTCAGTGAAATATGTAACCATTCCGTATTTTATCTAACGGGTGGCATCCCTAAGTCTAAATATGGCTGTTACATTGTACAACCTTAAATGTTATGTCATAATTATGTACAATTCTGGCAAATTAATTATGGTCTTTGTTAGGAAAAAATGGACTTCACACAGTTCGCAACGAGCCAGGCGGCCCAAACTGCTGCATATACCCTGACTGCTTGCACGGAACGCAAGAGAAGTGATACAAATTCCCTAATTATAAGAAATTCATGTTAGCAGGCAATATTAACTAAATATGCAGGTTTAAAAATATATACTTGTGTATTGATTTTAAAGAAAGGCATTGATATTTATGGTTAGGTTTGGTGCAACGACAGTGCTAAATCATCACCCGTTTGGCGAAATAGGCTGTGAGTCGATTTTACAGGCACCACATATGCAACGCACGACACGCTAGATAAACTAGTAATATCATCAACCGTGTGTAGTTAACTAGTGATTAAGTGAAGATTGATTGTTTTTTATAAGTTTAATGCTAGCTACCAACTTACCTTGGCTTCTTGCTGTCCTCGCGTAACAGGTAGTCAGCCTGCCACGCAGGCTCCTCGTGGAGTGCAATGTAAGGCAGGTGGTTAGGGCGTTGGACTAGTAACCGGAAGGTTGCAAAAACGAATCCACTAGCTGACAAGGTAAAAATCATTCTGCCCCTGAACAAGGCAGTTAACCCACCGTTCTTAGGCTGTCATTGAAAATAAGAATGTGTTCTTAACTGACTTGCCTAGTTAAATAAAGGTGTAAAAAAAATACGGATTTCCAATTGTTATGAAAACTTGAAATCGGCCCTAATTAATCGGCCATTCCGATTAATCGGTCGACCTCTACTATTCACCCCCTTTGCTATGAAAACCCTAAATAAGATCTGGTGCAACCAATTACCTTCAGAAGTCACATAATTAGTGAAATAAAGTCCACCTGTGTGCAATTTATTTTTTTATTTTTTATTTCACCTTTATTTAACCAGGTAGGCTAGTTGAGAACAAGTTCTCATTTGCAACTGCGACCTGGCCAAGATAAAGCATAGCAGTGTGAACAGACAACAACACAGAGTTACACATGGAGTAAACAATTAACAAGTCAATAACACAGTAGAAAAAAAAGAGAGTCTATATACATTGTGTGCAAAAGGCATGAGGAGGTAGGTGAATAATTACAATTTTGCAGATTAACACTGGAGTGATAAATGATCAGATGGTCATGTACAGGTAGAGATATTGGTGTGCAAAAGAGCAGAAAAGTAAATAATTATAAACAGTATGGGGATGAGGTAGGTAAAATTGGGTGGGCTATTTACCGATAGACTATGTACAGCTGCAGCGATCGGTTAGCTGCTCAGATAGCAGATGTTTGAAGTTGGTGAGGGAGATAAAAGTCTCCAACTTCAGCGATTTTTGCAATTCGTTCCAGTCACAGGCAGCAGAGAACTGGAACAAAAGGCGGCCAAATGAGGTGTTGGCTTTAGGGATGATCAGTGAGATACACCTACTGGAGCGCGTGCTACGGGTGGGTGTTGCCATCGTGACCAGTGAACTGAGATAAGGCGGAGCTTTACCTAGCATGGACTTGTAGATGACCTGGAGCCAGTGGGTCTGGCGACGAATATGTAGCGAGGGCCAGCCGACTAGAGCATACAGGTCGCAGTGGTGGGTGGTATAAGGTGCTTTAGTAACAAAATGGATGGCACTGTGATAAACTGCATCCAGTTTGCTGAGTAGACTATTGGAAGCTATTTTGTAGATGACATCGCCGAAGTCGAGGATCGGTAGGATAGTCAGTTTTACTAGGGTAAGTTTGGTGGCGTGAGTGAAGGAGGCTTTGTTGCGGAATAGAAAGCCGACTCTAGATTTGATTTTAGATTGGAGATGTTTGATATGAGTCTGGAAGGAGAGTTTACAGTCTAGCCAGACACCTAGATACTTATAGATGTCCACATATTCTAGGTCGGAACCATCAAGGGTGGTGATGCTAGTCGGGCGTGCGGTTGCAGGCAGCGAACGGTTGAAAAGCATGCATTTGGTTTTACTAGTGTTTAAGAGCAGTTGGAGGCCACGGAAGGAGTGTTGTATGGCATTGAAGCTCGTTTGGAGGTTAGATAGCACAGTGTCCAAGGACGGGCCGGAAGTATACAGAATGGTGTCGTCTGCGTAGAGGTGAATCGCCCGCAGCAAGAGCAACATCATTGATATATACAGAGAAAAGAGTCGGCCCGAGAATTGAACCCTGTGGCAACCCCATAGAGACTGCCAGAGGACCGGACAGCATGCCCTCCGATTTGACACACTGAACTCTGTCTGCAAAGTAGTTGGTGAACCAGGCAAAGCAGTCATCAGAAAAACCAAGGCTACTGAGTCTGCCGATAAGAATATGGTGATTGACAGAGTCGAAAGCCTTGGCAAGGTCGATGAAGATGGCTGCACAGTACTGTCTTTTATCGGTGGCGGTTATGATATCGTTTAGTACCTTGAGCGTGGCTCAGGTGCACCCGTGACCGGCTCGGGCGGAGCTGTTGGCCGAGGTTGGAGTAGCCAGGAGGAAGGCATGGCCAGCCGTTGAGAAATGCTTGTTGAAGTTTTCGATAATCATGGATTTATCGGTGGTGACCGTGTTACCTAGCCTCAGTGCAGTGGGCAGCTGGGAGGAGGTGCTCTTGTTCTCCATGGACTTCACAGTGTCCCAGAACTTTTTGGAGTTAGAGCTACAGGATGCAAATTTCTGCCTGAAGAAGCTGGCCTTTGCTTTCCTGACTGACTGTGTGTATTGGTTCCTGACTTCCCTGAACAGTTGCATATCGCGGGGACTATTCGATGCTATTGCAGTCCGCCACAGGATGTTTTTGTGCTGGTCAAGGGCAGTCAGGTCTGGAGTGAACCAAGGGCTATATCTGTTCTTAGTTCTGCATTTTTTGAACGGAGCATGCTTATCTAAAATGGTGAGGAAGTTACTTTTAAAGAATGACCAGGCATCCTCAACTGACGGGATGAGGTCAATATCCTTCCAGGATACCCGGGCCAGGTCGATTAGAAAGGCCTGCTCACAGAAGTGTTTTAGGGAGCGTTTGACAGTGATGAGGGGTGGTCGTTTGACTGCGGATCCGTAGCGGATACAGGCAATGAGGCAGTGATCGCTGAGATCCTGGTTGAAGACAGCGGAGGTGTATTTGGAGGGCCAGTTGGTCAGGATGACGTCTATGAGGGTGCCCTTGTTTACATATTTAGGGTTGTACCTGGCTGGTTCCTTGATGATTTGTGTGAGATTGAGGGCATCTAGCTCAATCCAGGTGTCACATGATCTGTCACATGATCTCAGTACCTGTTCTGAAAGGCCTCAGAGTCTGCAGCACTACTAAGCAAGGGGCACCACCAAGCAAGCAGCACCATGAAGACCAAGCAGGTCAGGGACAAAGATATGGAGAAGTACAGATCAGGGTTGGGTTATAAAACAATTTCCGTAACTTTGAACATCCCACCGAGCACCATTAAATCCATTATTAAAAAATGGAAAGAATATGGCACCACCTGCCAAGAGAGGGCCACCCACCAAAACTCATGGACAAAGCAAGGAGAGCATTAATCAGAGAGGCAACAAAGAAACCAAAGATAACCTTGAAGGAGCTGCAAAGCTCCACAGCGGAGATGGGAGTATCTGTCCATAGGACCACTTTAAGCCGTACACTCCACAGAGTTGGGCTTTACGGAAGAGTGGCCAGAAAAAAGCCATTGTTTAAAGAAGAAAATAAGCAACCACGTTTGGTGTTCGCCAAAAGGCATGTGGGAGACTCCCCAAACATATTGAAGAAGGTACTCTGGTCAGATGAGACTAAAATTGAGCTTTTTGGCCATCAAGGAAAATGCTATGTCTGGCGCAAACCCAACACCTCTCATCACCTCGAGAATACCAACCCCACAGGGAAGCATGGTGGTGGCACCATCATGCTGTGGGGATGTTTTTCATCGGCGGGACTGGGAAACTGGTCAGAATTGCAGGAATGATCGATGGCGCTAAATACAGGGAAATCCTTGAGGGAAACCTGTTTCAGTCTTCCAGAGATTTGAGACTGTGACGGAGATGCATCTTCCAGCAGGACAATGACCCTAAGCATACTGCTAAAACAACACTTGAGTGGTTTAAGGGGAAACATTTAAATGTCTTGGAATGGCCTAGTCAAAGCCCAGACCTCAATCCAATTGAAAATCTGTGGTATGACTCAAAGATTACTGTACACCAGCGGAACCATCCAACTTGAAGGAGCTGGAGCAGTTTTGCCTTGAAGAATGGGCAAAAATCCCAGTAGCTAGATGTGCCAAGCTTATAGAGACATACCCCAAGAGACTTGCAGCTTTAATTGCTGCAAAAGGTGGCTATACAAAGTATACACTCAAGTGTTCTATTTTTTTGTCTTATTTCTTGTTTGTTTCATAATAAAACATATGTTGCATCTTCAAAGTGGTAGGCGTGTTGTGTAAATCAAAAAATACAACCCTCCAAAAAATCCATTTTAATTCCAGGTTGTAATGCAACAAAATAGGATTGCATTGTGTTTGTAGTGCATTGTGTTTGTAGTGCATTGTGTTTGTAGTGCATTGTGTTTGCTCTTGGTCTGTAGTGTGTGTGGTGTACCGTGTTTGGTCTGTAGTGTACTGTGTTTGGTCTGAGGTGCATTGTCTTTGGTCTATAGTGTGCTGTGTTTGGTCTGTAGTCTGCCGTGTTTGGTCTGAGGTGTACCGTGTTTGGTCTGAGGTGTACCGTGTTTGGTCTGAGGTGTACCGTGTTTGGTCTGTGGTGTACTGTGTTTGGTCTGCTGTGTACTGTGTTGGTCTGTAGTGTACCGTGTTTGGTCTGAGGTGCATTGTCTTTGGTCTATAGTGTGCTGTGTTTGGTCTGTAGTCTGCCGTGTTTGGTCTGAGGTGTACCTTGTTTGGTCTGAGGTGTACCGTGTTTGGTCTGAGGTGTACCGTGTTTGGTCTGAGGTGTACCGTGTTTGGTCTGAGGTGTACCGTGTTTGGTCTGAGGTGTACCGTGTTTGGTCTGTGGTGTACCGTGTTTGGTCTGAGGTGTACCGTGTTTGGTCTGTGGTGTACTGTGTTTGGTCTGCTGTGTACTGTGTTGGTCTGTAGTGTACCGTGTTTGGTCTGAGGTGTACCGTGTTTGGTCTGAGGTGTACTGTGTTTGGTCTGAGGTGTACCGTGTTTGGTCTGAGGTGTACCGTGTTTGGTCTGAGGTGTACTGTGTTTGGTCTGAGGTGTACCGTGTTTGGTCTGAGGTGTACCGTGTTTGGTCTGTGGTGTACTGTGTTTGGTCTGCTGTGTACTGTGTTGGTCTGTAGTGTACCGTGTTTGGTCTGAGGTGTACCGTGTTTGGTCTGAGGTGTACCGTGTTTGGTCTGTGGTGTACTGTGTTTGGTCTGCTGTGTACTGTGTTGGTCTGTAGTGTACCGTGTTTGGTCTGAGGTGTACTGTGTTTGGTCTGAGGTGTACCGTGTTTGGTCTGAGGTGTAACGTGTTTGGTCTGAGGTGTACTGTGTTTGGTCTGCTGTGTACTGTGTTGGTCTGTAGTGTACCGTGTTGGTCTGTAGTGTACCGTGTTTGGTCTGTAATGCATTGTCTTTGGTCTATAGTGTGCTGTGTTTGGTCTGTAGTCTGCCGTGTTTGGTCTGAGGTGTACCGTGTTTGGTCTGAGGTGTACCGTGTTTGGTCTGAGGTGTACCGTGTTTGGTCTGAGGTGTACCGTGTTTGGTCTGAGGTGCATTGTGTTTGGTCTGTAGTGTACTGTGTTTGGTCTGGAGTGCATTGTGTTTGGTCTGTAGTGTACTGTGTTTGGTCTGAGGTGCATTGTGTTTGGTCTGTAGTGTACTGTGTTTGGTCTGAGGTGTACTGTGTTTGGTCTGAGGTGCATTGTGTTTGGTCTGTAGTGTACTGTGTTTGGTCTGGAGTGCATTGTGTTTGGTCTGTAGTGTACCGTGTTTGGTCTGTAGTGCATTGTGTTTGGTCTGTAGTGTACTGTGTTTGGTCTGGAGTGCATTGTGTTTGGTCTGTAGTGCATTGTGTTTGGTCTGTAGTGTACTGTGTTTGGTCTGGAGTGCATTGTGTTTGGTCTGTAGTGCATTGTGTTTGGTCTGTAGTGTACTGTGTTTGGTCTGTGGTGTACTGTGTTTGGTCTGGAGTGCATTGTGTTTGGTCTGTAGTGTACTGTGTTTGGTCTGGAGTGCATTTTGTTTGGTCTGTAGTGTACTGTGTTTGGTCTGGAGTGCATTGTGTTTGGTCTGTAGTGTACTGTGTTTGGTCTGGAGTGCATTGTGTTTGGTCTGTAGTGTACTGTGTTTGGTCTGGAGTGCATTTTGTTTGGTCTGTAGTGGTAGTGGACGTGAGGACATGAGTCCAGTCTGGTTTAGAATATATTTGATCCTTTAAATCCCTCAACTCAGGAGGATTTCACAATATCAACATACTGTACATACTTACTGTACATACTCACTCTAAGGATTCTTAGCCTTTATCACTGTGAATGACTGTGTGTCTGTGTCAGCACCTGTTACCCCATGAAGCTGTTGGTGTGTGTGAGTGTGTGTCACACGTGCGCAGGATTGAGAGGCCTAAGCTGGCTGGCTGCTCCAGTGGCCAACTGAACTGGACTGCCATTGAGTCGATGTATCCTTGATGGGGCAGAGCCTCTTGTCTGCGCTAATCCCTGAAAAACACAAGTGTGTGTCTGTGTGAATGATGTGGAGGCCTGGCGTCTTGCGAGGAGCGGGTAGGTGTTTGTGTGTGTGTGGAGGCAGCTGTCTGTGAGGTCACTGTGTCAGGCATGGAATGCAGTACAGTGTAAAAAGCGCAAAGTGTTCTTACTCAGGGCCTTGCATGAAAAGCCAGCAGAGCCACACTGGAAACAGCAGTACTCCAGCAGCAGCCATCAGTGCAAAGTCACACAGCCAGCCTCATAGCCAGCCTCACAGCCAGCCTCACAGCCAGCCTCATAGCCCGCCTCATAGCCAGCCTCACAGCCAGCCTCACAGCCCGCCTCATAGCCAGCCTAACAGCCAGCCTCACAGCCAGACTCATAGCCCGACTCATAGCCAGCCTCACAGCCAGCCTCACAGCCCGCCTCATAGCCAGCCTAACAGCCAGCCTCACAGCCAGCCTCACAGCTCGCCTCACAGGCACCCTCACAGCCAGCCACACAGGCAGCCTCACAACCTTACTATTACAGCTGTATGGCCTTATGGCCTCCAGCCTGCCCCAGAGCCCAGCCTGCCCAGAGCCCAGCCTGCCCCAGAGCCCAGCCTGCCCCAGAGCCCAGCCTGCCCCAGAGCCCAGCCTGCCCAGAGCCCAGCCTGCCCAGAGCCCAGCCTGCTCCAGAGCCCAGCCTGCTCCAGAGCCCAGCCTGCTCCAGAGCCCAGCCTGCCCCAGAGCCCAGCCTGCCCCAGAGCCCAGCCTGCCCCAGAGCCCAGCCTGCCCCAGAGCCCAGCCTGCCCCAGAGCCCAGCCTGCCCAGAGCCCAGCCTGCCCAGAGCCCAGCCTGCCCCAGAGCCCAGCCTGCCCCAGAGCCCAGCCTGCCCCAGAGCCCAGCCTGCCCCAGAGCCCAGCCTGCCCCAGAGCCCAGCCTGCCCAGAGCCCAGCCTGCCCAGAGCCCAGCCTGCCCCAGAGCCCAGCCTGCCCCAGAGCCCAGCCTGCCCAGAGCCCAGCCTAACAGAGATATCAATGTGTTTCACCACAAAAAGACACTGTCTGCTTCCTATCCCTATTTTTCAACACTCATTTGCAAACTGTTGGGAAAGGGACCATTTCCTACACTCTAGTATCCATGCACTTTGTAAATATGGTATTGGAACTGACCCTGTACATAGCTTACTTATTTTATTGTGTTCTTCTTGTTTTATATTTTGTGTGCTTTTGCTCTACCTTGGTATTTTTAGTGCTACATTGATATTGATACTTGATATTATATTGATACTTGAAATTGATACTGCATTGTTGGGTTTGGAGCTGGCAAGAAAGGCATTTCACTGTACTTGTGCACATGGCATTAAAACTTGAAACTGAAAATTGTTTTAATCTCTCAAATTGCATATTTAACAGTTGTATTGTTTTGCTGTCTTTGTCAGCTCTTTATTTCCCAGTGAAGACACTATTTATTTCCCTCCCTCCTTGTCCGCGCCCTGACGGAGGCACTCGTTGCTTTGGGACATTTATACCAGATTGACTTGTGTTGCTGCTCATACACTGATTTTGCCTTCTCATCAGAAACACACTTCTGTTATGATGGGGTTTGCTGGGCTGGATTGAGAGGCTTGGCCCTGTGAACATACATACTAGTATGGCAGCTGGTAAGCTAGGCAATACTTTCTGACTCATCTCAGTCTGTCCTTTCCTCAATCCCCCCCTCCCCCCCCCCTCCCTCCCTCCCTCCCTCCAGAGACCTGTGAAATGCCAGTAGAGGAGTGTGAGGTGAATATGATTTGAACTATTAGTTCCTTGTCTGTAGGCCTTGGAGATGAATTGTAATAGAAGTTCTATGTTGTTGAAATTTCTGAAGTAATTGGTTCTGATCTTCCGTAGGACGACGCAGCCCAGCGTCGCCCGGGTAAGGGAGGGTTTGGCCGGTAAGGATGTCCTTGTCTCATCGCGCGCTAGCGACTCCTGTGGCGGGCCGGGCGCAGTGCACGCTAACCAGGTCGCCAGGTGCACAGTGTTTCCTCCGACACATTGGTGCGGCTGGCTTCCGGGTTGGATGCGCGCTGTGTTAAGAAGCAGTGCGGCTTGGTTGGGTTGTGTATCGGAGGACGCATGACTTTCAACCTTCGTCTCTCCCGAGCCCGTAACAATTGGGTACAACGAAATTGGGGAGAAAAGGGGGTCAAATGTATTAAAAGACAAATAAAAATGTTTATTCTGTATGCTTGGGAGTGCATAAACTGTATGTGTGTGCATACATAAGTGTTTGTTTGCGTATCTGCCGTTGATAGACGGTAAAGGATGGAGTCTTTCCTCTCCTATGTGAGGTGTTGCCTGTGGCTTGCCTCCCTCACCCAGACTCTGATATGACCTCCATGTTAAAGATGCAGGGTGTATACGTTTGCTTAAGTATGAGGCCCCAGTTTTGTGGCCGGCTCTGTAATTGATATGCCACAAGCCATAAATCAGTGTTGGCGCTGTGGCTCGGGGGCCGCTATCTGAGGAGACAGGTTGAGCCCAGCCCAGCTGTCCGTCTGTCCATCTACAACACAACCTGCCTCAGACTCCCTCTGCTCTGCTCCGCTCTCTGCAGCCAATTGATTCATTTCTCCTGCCTTGGATTTTCTCCGCCAGGCACAGCCCTGTGAGTTCAGGTGCATTACTGACTGACTGGCTAATAGCAGCCATCACCGACATCCTCCATCTCTCCGGGAAGGAAAAGGCATTGTTTTGCCATGAAGACTAACGACCACTCCATCACTATCCTGATTTCTCCTTATCCATCTCTCTTCCACTCAACTTCTCTCTCTGCTCTAATCCTTTCTTCCATCTCTTGTCACTCTTTTCTCTTGAAACATCTTTAGTGTCTAATTCAGTCTCCTCCAGACATTAAACAGCCAATTCAGTCAAAGCACCTTCATATGTTGGTTCAGGGACCATGTTTATTTTTCGTTAAAGTGATAGAATGTTGTGATAGTTATGCACCTTGTAGATGGACCTGTGATCTATACTATCCTTTTGATATCTCCAGAGAAACATCTCAAAAAAGTGGGTGTCTAATCACTGATCTGTGATTATAATGTGTAGGCATTCATGCTTGTGTGTGTGTGAGAGACAGACTATGTAATCTGAAGTGTTTTACATCAGTAAATGGGGCAGTGCGTGGTGAATGACTGAGTTGAGACGATGGTAGGTTTTGTGCCACAATGTGTCCGTTGTCTTGGTGGGCTGGAGAACAGTGGGTTCATACAGCAGGGCATGATGACTGGGACTGGGACTGGGACTGGGACTGGGACTGGGACTGGGAGAGAGCGAGAGCGCGAGAGAGCGAGAGAGCGAGAGACCTCTGCTTTGGTCTGTAATCTTTTATTTCTCATTCTGGTCCTTTTATAGTCTCAGCTTCATCTACTGCTCACAGTTGTACAGTGTAACATGTCAACCTGCGATATTATGAATTGTTTGATTATAAGATCACGATACATTTACCTACTGTAAGTCATTCTGGATGGTGAAAGGGTGAACTGTCCTATCGCAGTACACAGTAGTGGATTTACTTCCAGCTGCATCTTGCAACGCTGGCTGTGCCTGGCCCTCTGCAGTGCTGCAGGTGACGGTGAGGATCCCGGCAATGTGTGTAAAATATATATGAGGATGCACCATGGTCTGTCTGCCTAATGCTTTATGTTGAGTTAGTCAACAGGCTGGCAGGCTGACATGCTCATCAAATGTTGTATAGGATTCCCCCGAAGGCCCTGTTGTAATTGATGAATGTTTATGTATTCTGACTTCTTTTTGCCCTCACCGCTCTGTGTGGCAGGCAGAGCTTTTAAAATCCTGTTCAGTCGATAGGGAGAGAGCGTTCCCTGATCCTGTCTCCTAATGTGTGTTCTTCCTTCCCTTTGCAGGGCTGGCGGCCGAGGCGCTGGGGTTGATGTTATAGACGACAGAGCAGAGACACAGAGCCCAGAGGACGCCAGGCCAGCGCTACTCCACCATCCTTCCCTTCCTTTAGCCTGGTGTAGGACAGCCACAGCTTCAGTAGAGGAAAAGGAACGCAGACACACACCCAGAAACCTCTCCTCACCTAGCAGAGCCCAACATGACCTCCCACCCCACCCCACCCCTGGGAGGCCCTCTTCTTCCCTTCCTCCTCCTGCTGTCGGGGGTGTTCGCCACCACCCCCAGCGACCTCAGGTCCTTCTCCCCTCCAGAGGGGGGGCTCACACACCTGGTGGTCCACAACAAGACAGGTGAGGTGTATCTGGGAGCCGTCAACTGGATCTTCAAGCTGTCCAGCAACCTGACCAAGCTGCGTAGCCACGTTACAGGCCCTGTGGTGGACAACGAGAAGTGTTATCCCCCTCCTGGGGTCCAGTCCTGCCCCCACGAGCTGACCCAGATCAGCAACGTCAACAAGCTACTGCTGCTGGACTACGGTCAGAACCGCCTGATCGCCTGCGGCAGCACCTCCCAGGGAATCTGCCAGTTCCTCAGGCTGGACGACCTGTTCAAGTTGGGTGAGCCCCACCACCGTAAGGAGCACTACCTGTCCAGCGTGGCCGAGGCTGGCACCATGTCTGGGGTGGTCATTGGTGGAGATGCGGCCGGAAGCGGAGGAGAGGCCGGCAAGCTGTTTGTGGGCACGCCCATCGACGGCAAGTCGGAGTACTTCCCCACGCTCTCCAGCCGCAAGCTGATGGACAACGAGGAGAATGCCGACATGTTCAGCTTCGTCTACCAGGATGAGTTTGTCTCCTCGCAGCTCAAGATCCCCTCGGACACGCTCTCCAAGTTCCCCGCCTTCGACATCTACTACATCTACGGCTTCAGCAGCGAGCAGTTTGTCTACTATCTGACCCTGCAGCTGGATACCCAGCTCACCTCGCCCGACGCCAGCGGGGAGCAGTTCTTCACCTCTAAGATCGTCCGTCTCTGCGTGGACGACCCCAAGTTCTACTCCTACGTGGAGTTCCCCATCGGCTGCACCAAGGACGGGGTGGAGTATCGTCTGGTGCAGGACGCCTACCTCAGCCGACCCGGGACCAAGCTGGCGCGCTCACTGGGCATCTCAGAGCAGGAGGAGGTGCTGTTCACGGTGTTTGCCCAGGGCCAGAAGAACCGGGCCAAGCCCCCCAAGGAGTCAGCCCTGTGCCTGTTCACCCTGCGCCGCATCAAGGAGAAGATCAAGGAGCGCATCCAGTCCTGCTATAGAGGAGAGGGGAAACTGTCACTTCCCTGGCTGCTCAACAAGGAACTAGCCTGCATCAACTCAGTACGTTTTCCTTTCAGTGTGTGAATGAATGATAGTTCTGATGATGTTGATTTTGGTAAAGCACCTCTTTCTGAGTGAAGTTTCAGTTTTTAGCTTCATGAATCCAGAATGTGTGTGAGAGAGGGGAGAGAGGCTCTCTCTGGTCTGTCCCTGGAGACTGTAGCATACAGTATGTGCTGCAGGGAGGGAGGTAGAGGGTAGAGAGCTGCTGTCTGTGGGGGTCGACCCACCCCAGCTAGATCTCAATTAGAAACACTCTCACACTGACTCACACATCCACAACATTCTGTTGTTAGAACTCTGTTGTGACTCAATCAACTGAGTCACAGCGAAGCAGCTAACCTCATAGGCCTTTTCAGATCGCAGATGTGGAGATCGCGTTCTTTTCTTCCTCTCCCTCTGACACTCCCTCTATCTGCCCTCTCCCTCCTCTCCCAGCATCCCTCTCTATTCTCTCTCTCTCCTCCTGTCTCTTCATGGATGTGGCTACAGCCCTGTTCCCGGGCCACCCGGGCTGCTGTGTGTGGGATTTGTGGACTGTCACTCTGTTTGCTGGGAGTCTCCCTTCTCCTCCGGCTCTAATTGATTTATATAGTCCTGAGGCTGTTGTCTGTCGCCTGGTGTGTCACCCCTGTCCCCACGGGACTCCTTGCCTGGAGGCTGCAGACTGAGGTCGGAGCAGAGGCTGGGGTTGGTGCCGGGGATAGAGCGGAGGGGAGGCCTGCACAGGGAGGAAGATTGTGAGCGTGCATTTCTGATGGTCTGATAATCACCTAGGCTAGGCTGGCAGGCAGGCTTCTCCTGCCCTCACAGGCTCACAGGCCAGGGGAAACACACAGGGCTCCCTTGGCTTGGCTGGGCTTTGTAGTGGTCAGTCTGCCATTTCTCATGTTATGCAATCCCGATAGTCTCCCTAATATGTTTTCCTCTGCTAGGCACAGGCTAGCAATGCACAAGGACAGTCGTATACCTCCAGTCACTGGGATGACGTGACATGGAGAGAGGAAGAGATGGCTGTTGCATTATAGATGTAAGGGTAAGTGATTGTTGTGAGATATGTTCTCCTTTAAAGCAACGTTTAACAGTGCCTTGAAGCAGCTCTCATCTCACTGGGCCCAGCTCTCTGTCGTGGACGTGGGTGGGGTACTCGCTCTCTCGCTGTCTCTCTCTCGCTCTATCTGTCCTCTTGTGCTCTCTCTCTCTCCCTTCCCCACTTCCCCCCTCTATCTCTTTCTCTCTCCCCTCTCTTTCTCTATCCCCCCCCCCCCCCCACTCTCTTCATCAGATCCAGGCTGAGAAGGAGGATTAGCCTACCACAGCCGTGGAGAGGAGAAGAGAGCAGAGTAGTGGGGGCGTCTTCTCTCTGTGCTGGATGCTTGGCAGACAGTGAGCAGCCAGCTCTCTAGCTTGTATTAATGGTAATAACCGTGGCTATTCTAATGGCAGGCTGGGGGCAACCTGCTGAGGTAATGATGGCAGCATGTCTGACTGGTGCAGATGAAAAGATTACGCTCCTTCCTTCTGCTCTCTCCGACGAAAGTCCTCTTTCAACACTCATTGCCAACGTCCAGCTCATGCATTATTCACCTGGACTGTGTCTGAAATGGCACCCTATTCCCTATGTAGTGCATAAGTAGTGGTCAAATGTAGTGCCGGTAGGGCATGTTGGACATGCCAAACATTTCGGTCTCAGCCATGTCCTAATCTTCTGTTATTTAATTGTGCTTGATAACAATCCCCCCAAATCAGAAACCCCTCTGCCTCACTGCACCATACAAACAATTAATGTCACTTTCTGTCTCGAAACTACAATGACTTAAAGCACCGACACCGGGCTGAAATATCTATTTGGAACAGATGCAACAGAAATAGAGACAGAGACAGATGGAAAGAGAGAAGAGGAGAGAGAGACAGGGACAGATGGAGAGAGAGAAGAGGCAAGAGAGAGGGACAGATGGAGAGAGAGAAGAGGAGAGAGAGAGAGGGACAGATGGAGAGAGAGAGGGGGAGAGAGAGACAGGGACAGATGGAGAGAGAGAAGAGGAGAGAGAGACAGGGACAGATGGAGAGAGAGAAGAGGAGAGAGAGACAGGGACAGATGGAAAGAGAGAAGAGGAGAGAGAGACAGGGATAGATGGAAAGAGAGAAGGGGAGAGAGAGACAGGGATAGATGGAGAGAGAGAAGAGGAGAGAGAGAGGGACAGATGGAGAGAGAGAAGAGGAGAGAGAGACAGGGACAGATGGAGAGAGAGAAGAGGAGTGAGAGACAGGGACAGATGGAGAGAGAGAAGAGGAGTGAGAGACAGGGACAGATGGAGAGAGAGAGGAGGAGAGAGAGACAGGGACAGATGGAGAGAGAGAAGAGGAGAGAGAGACTGGAACATATGGAGAGAAAGAAGAGGATAGAGAGACAGGGACAGATGGAGAGAGAGAAGAGGAGATAGAGACAGGGACAGATGGAGAGAGAGAAGAGGAGTGAGAGACAGGGACAGATGGAGAGAGAGAAGAGGAGATAGAGACAGGGACAGATGGAGAGAGAGAAGAGGAGTGAGAGACAGGGACAGATGGAGAGAGAGAAGAGGAGAGAGAGACAGGGACAGATGGAGAGAGAGAAGAGGAGAGAGAGACAGGGACAAATGGAAAGAGAGAGGAGAAGAGAGAGACAGGGACAGATGTACAGGCATTGACAGGCAGACAGACAGACTAGCAGGCAGACAGGCAGACAGGCAGACAGGCAGGCAGGCAGACAGACAGACAGACAGACAGGCAGGCAGACAGACAGACAGACAGACAGACAGACAGACAGACAGGCAGGCAGGCAGGCAGGCAGGCAGGCAGGCAGGCAGGCAGGCAGGCAGACAGACAGACAGACAGGCAGGCAGGCAGGCAGGCAGGCAGGCAGACAGGCAGGCAGGCAGACAGACAGACAGACAGACAGACAGACAGACAGACAGACTAAGGCTAGTCATGCAGCACACATGATGTCTCTTTTCTGCTCACCATGACTGAGACACTATATGAGACTATGTATGATATGTAAATGAGATACACTACATGATTGTCCTTTATTACCATCTGCTCTGGTGCTTGTGATCGATCAAGGGCATGTCATGGGGATATAACGATGATTTTATACAGGCCTCATGTTTCATAGAGCCAGACAGCCTCTCCAGTTCGTTAGCACGACCTTGGACTCTATTACTGTATTGATGATCAGAGCTCCGAGATGATTTTACACAAAGACATTTACACCCATAATGACGTTCTTGACCACCATTTGAACTATCTGTCATGGATTCTGACAGGTTTTGTCACTTCCAGTTGGAACACATCAGAATCATAATGGAGTCAGCAGAGACCGAAGCTGCAGTTCAAACTCTCCCAGTTTCAGACCGATGACTTGAATGTTGTGCTGTTATGAGAGCCTTAATAATGTCACTACTAATGACAGCTCCATACAAGCATTATGGCCGTATGAATTCCAGAATGGCCCCAAGTGGCCTGCTGATGATTTTAATAGCTCACTCAAACTCCTCCTCCTTTCCAGTGATTGGCCAGTCCGTTGAAGTGTAATGCAATGCTGGAAGTTTGAAAGTTACGGGTCACCTTCCATGCCAGCTGCGGGCTCATTTCCAAAACCATGTAATGTGCCCATAAAGACAACAGGTTTAGCATCGCTAATGAGCCTTTCAGCATGTCCTCAAAATACAGAAAAGAGCAAAATAGCAAAACAGAACAAAATGGCCACCACCAGTAAAGCCTGTGTTCTTTGGAGGTGTGTAGAGCAGAGGCACGTCTTGGCCTGTGAAGGAGAAGCATTGCGATGCATAGCAGCATTCCCCTGCTCTGTGTGTATAAACAAGACTGTGTTTATTGTCTGGGCCAGGGAGAACATTTGAGGAAAAATGGCCTCCAATAACCAACAGAGAGGGGATGAGAGAAAACCCAGCCTTAGATCCTCACACTGAGTGCATCATTTTGTTTATTAATATTGTAACGACCCTGGGTTTATAAGCGCGGAAATCGACTCTGCCACACGAGCATGCTTTTACAGCACAGTCGATAGCGTGCCGGACCTCGGGCTAGAAGGTCGTGGGTTCGAGTCCTGCTCCCTGCTGTTTCATTACAATATGAATCAACGTTGATCACTTTGGTGGGGGGATGACATGTTATTGTCTTTGGAGGTGACACTGTCTTATGGTTCAAAGTCTTTCCTCTGAGCCAAAGCTGCCCTATTGTTTTCAGCTCTATTGTCTCCCTCTAAACCTCATTACGGCTGCTATTTCTCTAGTACATGGAATGGATACTGTTAGAATGTCTCAAGGCCCTGTGCTCACGGTTTATATGTTTTCAGATCAAGCCCTCCTGTCTTTGACATGCCAGTCAACCATAAACCCCACCCCATTGCCATGGTTAGGCAGCATTGCCATGGCATCCAAGGACAGGTCAACCATGAGGGTGTCTTGGGAAGCCGTCTCCCTCCCTTCCAGGCCATCAGATTATACAGACACACGGATAGACCAGGCCATCAGGAGAGGATGATGCTGTATCCTAAGAGATACAGGCTGCTGTACTAACTGGGAGAGATGGGAGCGCTAGCATCACTCATCCCAGTAAACATTCTCTTTCCGTGTTATTCAAATTCAGCTGCTGGCATTCCTAGATGTGTGTGCATTGAGAAGAGACCGTGTGCAATCTATCCCACACAAGAGATGCAATATCAAATCAATAACTCAGCTAGTTAACTGGGTCGTAGGAAAAAATGACCTCTCCCTCTCAACCTTTCACCATCTGCAAAGTGTGTGTAGGTTGCAAATCTCCTAACGAGCCCAGACTTTTTGTGCTCCGGATCTAATTGTGAGTGTAATTATTTATTGATGTGTGTTTGTGTGTGTGGTGTGTGTGTAGAGAGTGTGGGTGAGTGGGGGGCTGTTATCACTTCGAGCTATGGAGCTATTTACCAGCCGTGATGGTGAGTACAGCTGTATTTGTTGTTTCCTGTGGCGCTGTGTGATGAGATGGATCCAAAAAGCATTAGTCTATTTCATATTCAGCTGTAGCAGAGAGAGTGGAGACGCCAGGCATTAGGCCGTTCTGCTTTGAGAGGTCCACTAGCATCACAATCTCAGCCTCTCTCCCCATTCTTCCTCCTTCCCACAAAACGAAACCAGTGGCGATGCTTTGGATTTAAACTGCTGTCATCTACTGTAATGTTGGTTTGTCTTGAGTGGATGGAGAGCTTGCGGCAGCCTCAAACATTTGCTCTATCTGAAATTCAGAACATATTTTGGGTGGAGGGAGAATGTGGAGACTTGAAGGCTGTGTCATCTAGGCTTGGGCGGTATACAGTATATACCGGGCGGTATACGGTATACAGTATATACCGGGCGGTATGCGGTATACAGTATACAGTATATACCGCATACCGGGGTAATTGGAAATAGCCACCCAATGAATTTTCAATACCATCGATACATTTTTCACAAAATGATAATATTTGTATCTAGTTTTGAAATAAATACCTGCAGTGCAATAAAGCAGATCGCATTCTTCATTTCACCTGTCACATTGTTTTACATTATGAAGCTTACCGTAGTATCCCAGCACAGTTGAGCCAGTCACGTGTGTTTGTAAGTAGCACAACAGGAGAAAGAGGGAGCAGGTGAGTCCAGCTGTGTATTGACAGGGGTCGCGTTTTATATTGAAAGTCAACCGTGTCTTTTTTGCTTCAATAGTAATCAGGGACGTGCGACTATCGTTTTCCTTCACAGACAATACATTAGTGCAACACATTCAGCAGAAAATAGCTTCATTTTCATCAGATGACAACAGAAGTGCCAGGCTATTTGGCTGGCAGCCACACAAGTAAATGAGCTGACAATGAAAAAGCATGGTCTTTTTTTGCAAAAACAATGCATGGCCGTCATATTTCTAATGTTTATCATAGAAAGTAAGTAGCCAGCTACATGAGAAATAAGATTCTGGCCTGAATGCCAAACATCACGTCTGGAGGAAACCTGCCACCATCCCTACAGTGAAGCATGGTGGTAGCAGCATCATGCTGTGGGGATGTTTTTCAGCGGCAGGGACTGGGAGACTAGTCAGGATCGAGGCAAAGATGAACGGAGCAAAGTACAGAGAGATTTTTGATGAAAACCTGCTCCAGAGCGCTCAGGACCTCAGACTGGGGCGAAGGTTCACCTTCCAACAGGGCAACGACCCTAAGCACACAGCCAAGACAACGCAGGAGTGGCTTCGTGACAAGTCTCTGAATGTCCTTGAGTGGCCCAGCCAGAGCCCAGACTTGAACCCGGTCGAACATCTCTGGAGAGAACTGAAAATAGCTGTGCAGCGACGCTCCCCATCCAACCTGACAGAGCCTGAGAGGATCTGCAGAGAAGAATGGGAGAAACTCCCCAAATTCAGGTGTGCCAAGCTTGTAGTGTCATACCCAAGAAGACTCGATGCTGTAATTGCTGCCAAAGGTGCTTCAGGAAAGTACTGAGTAAAGGGTCTGAATACTTATGTAAATGTGATATTTCTGGGGGGGGTTTGAAGCGTGTTTTTTCTTTGTCATTATGAGTTATTTTGTGTAGATTGATGAGGGAAAAAACTATTTAATCAATGTTAGAATAAAGCTGTAACATAACAAAATGTGGAAGAGTCAAGGTGTCTGAATACTTTCCTGAAGGAACTGTATATTTAGATTTATATTTGTATATTTAGATTTTTTATAAATGTTTTCTCAAAATAAGCGTTGTTGTACTATTGAAAGATGAATACACTGCATTTCAAACAGTCAGATATAATCTAATGAATTCAGGGCTTGTGAAGTTATACCGAGGCTAAATATAAGCCTTCCCCGACCATAAGACCCACTAATCATTTAATTATTGCCACGTTCTGACCTTAGTTCTTTTGTTATGTCTTTGTTTTAGTATGGTCAGGGCGTGAGTTGGGTGGGTTGTCTATGTTAGTTTTTCTACGATTTGCTATTTCTGTGTTTGGCCTGGTATGGTTCTCAATCAGAGGCAGCTGTCAATCGTTGTCCTTGATTGAGAACCATATTTAGGGAGCCTGTTTTCTATTGTGTTTCGTGGGTGATTGTTGTATGTTGTGTGTCTGCACCAGCCAGAACTGTTTTCGGTCGTTTCTCTTTGGTATTTTTGTTATTTCCGTGTTCATTTTAATAAATATGGACACATGCCACGCTGCACCTTGGTCCTCACCTTCTTCCACCAACAACGGCCGTTAAAATTATTTTATCAAAATAGTTGAACCTGTTTTATTTATTTTTTTATTTTTACAATAATCACTGATCTTTCAAGTCTGTCTATGAAAATGCTTTCTGTTTTTTCTATTTTATTTTTACAAATTGAACTACAACCATAATATATGAGCACAATGCTCATTCACTTATAATGACTATAGGCATGTTAGCCTGTCCACTTTGTTCCGATGTTGAAATCAAGTGGCCTACCTTATTTCTTAGAATGAGAACAAGTTGCCAATTACTTATATAATTGTGTTATTTATCCCCCAAGCCATAAGACGGCTGAACAATTAATCAAATGGCCACCGAACTATTTACATTGACCCCCCCCCCCATTTGTTTTGTACTCTGCTGCTACTCACTGTTTATTTTCTATGCATAGTCACTTCACCCCTACCTAATGTACATATTACCTCAACTAACCTGTACCCCTGCACACAGACTCGGTACCGGTACCCCCTGTGTATAGCCTCGTTATTGTTATTTTACTTTGTTACTTTTATACATTTTTTTACTTTAGTTATTTGGCAAATATTTTCTTATCTCTTCTTGAACTGCACTGTTGGTGAATAAGCATTTTGCCGCTAGGTCTACACTTGTTGTATTCGACGCATGAGACAAATAAAGTTTGATTTGATTTATGCTAATTGCACATTTATATAACAGAATGGACAGCTACTATAACAAACAGTCTTTGGCTAAAATGCTGCTAGCGGTACGCGGTACCCCAATGCCGCGAGCGACAAACTGACTATTCCTTTTCCAGAGTCAATGTACATAGCTACTCTCGTTTTAGTAGTGTCTGCTCTGCGCACAATTTGAGTAGTTGAGACATAATAAGGGTATATTTAGAAAAGTTTACTTGTCCTCTGTTACAGTAAAATAATGTCTCAATGTGGTTTGGTGACCATATGACCCATGTTGAACCAAACCTCAAAGGCAAATAGTGAGTTGAAACCACTTGTCAGAAAGGAAGATATGATCTCTCAACTTTGTTGGCGTGAGAGACAGGGGGAGCGGCTTTGTGTGTGTGTGTGTGTGTGTGTGTGTGTGTGTGTGTGTGTGTGTGTGTGTGTGTGTGTGTGTGTGTGTGTGTGTGTGTGTGTGTGTGTGTGTGTGTGTGTAAACCATTGAGGAAGAGGCAAAGTGAGAGGTTTCAGTCTCGCTAAAATCTTTCCAAATTAGGCCAATGCGTTTCTATGGGCTTATTTTGGGCCTAAGCTTGTTGCCTGCCTTCCCGCCTTTGGGACAACGACTCCCATTGTTAAGGCAGAGACATGAGCATCTTGTCATTATATACAGATCTCTGGTGTAAATGTGAAGGTGCATGCAGACACATGGCATTTTACTGCGGTCATGAGCCATGACTGCCGGTGTGGCGCTATTACGGTCACTGCAACAGCCCCAATCAGTTATTAATGAAGATGACAGATTATAAATCTCAGTGACAGGGGTGCCAGGTAGCCTAGTGGTTAGAGTGTTGGGCCAGTAACCAAAAGGTTGCTGGATCAAATCCCCAAGCTAAAAATCTGTACCTGAACAAGGCTGTTAACCCACTATTCCCTGGTAGGCCATCATTGTAAATAAGAATTTGTTCTTAACTGACTTGCCTAGTCAAATAAAGGTTACATTTTTAAAAAATGTAAAAATAAAAACATAGGGAAGAAAGCAGAGCACCTTAACAAGGCCAGAGTTTCCAGTGGAGTATATTGCTTTGCTTATGGAAACAATTTGTTGTTCCATGGCTGATGTTATGTGAAATGCAACAGTCTGTTCCAAGATGGTTATGCAAACAGTATTTGTTTATGACCATTATTTTATTTGGCCAAGCCTTCCCCAGTCTCTGCCATGGCAGCCTCACAGTCATTATTCTCTCCAGTATAATACACAGTTTGTTATTTGGGGCTTGGAGGGAACTGACTCACCACATCCTCTCTGTCTCTGTTAGCATGAAGTTTCAGATTACGTCCCAAATGGCACCCTATTCCCTACATAGTGCATTACTTTTGACCAGATCCCTATGGGCCCTGGTGAAAAGTAGTTTAATAAATAGGGAATAGTCTGTGCTACACTATGTTGTAGGGAGCAGCAGTAGCTGTAACAGCTAACTGTACTGCTCTGTTAGCATGTTACTCAGCTCCGACGCTTCAGCCTGAGCTGCTGTCATACAGAACATAGAGAGTGAGTAGCAGTATATCCCAGCTCTTGTCTTCTAGAGAGGCTTCACCCCAGTCCTCCACCCAGAGTGAAAAGGTGTATCCCTGATGAGCCCTGCCATCTCACTCCCCTCTCCCAGTTCCTCTGTTGTCATGGCATTGGGGTTGGGGGTACTACGGGATGTGGAGGGCTTTTTGCTGCCGTGATGAATGGAGTTTAATGAACTCCCTCTCCTCAGTGTAAAGAGAGAGCGAGAGAGGGGGGGGGGGGGCACAAATTGACATTTTTTTGAGAACTCATTAAGCCACAGCAGTTTGAAAACATAAACAGAGATTACAAGGGCTGTGTGTGCGTGTGTGTGTGTGTGCGTGTGCGTGTGTGTGTGTGACCTCCTCTGCCACCATGCAGCACTGAGAGCCCAACCATGCTGTGTATCCTAAACTCAGTCCAGGGAGGGCTTTAGTAATTAGATTAGAGTTGGCTGGGCGTTTTATTTCAGATTATACCGATTGTAATCCAAAGCATTTGCTTGGCCAACATGGTTAAAAGCATCAACTAACTGTGCTGTATTACATGAAAACATGATGTTTGTTTGATGGTAGCCCAACAGACTCTGACACAGTAGCCTACACAGCCCTATGACACATCCTCAGTGTTGAGTGGTCTCCACTAATTCCTTTGTTTTTTTTTCATTATTAAGGGCCTATTTGTTCTTGTCTGTCACTAGGTAGTTTAGTGTTGTTATTATTATAACCCATAAAACATTGCCGCAGGGCATTCTGCTATGAACTTCACCATGCTCTCTATAGACATCCAGGTGCAAAAAAACATCTACCCAAGGTGGCAACCAAGCTTCAGGCATCGTGACCTTTCATGTTTGGTTGATAGAGCCTGTTGCTAGGGAGATGTGCGTTAGGAGCAGAATCTGTAGGGAGCAGTCACATGTTGGCTTCCACTGATACCCTGGGACGCAGAAAAACACCATCAATACCCCTGAGCCCTGTCAAAACAACACACACACACACACACACACACACACACTCATACACACGCTTTTATGTACATTCAGACTTCAGGGTTAAAGCTCAGACACACCAGTAGGATTGTGAAACGTTTGCCTGCCGACGGTACTTAGCACCTCTGAACAGAATGTCCGCAGTCAATCTCTTTTGTGTTCACACAGCAAAGACCTTGGAAGTCGTCAGCAACTCAGCTTTGTTAAAAATACTCCAAACCAGAAGGTGGCAGTAGCGTTGTTTGGCAATGCATATCCATGCGTATTGCTTATGGTCTAGATTCCAAGCTATCTGCACTAACGTTGCTATTTTGTAGAATGCCCTTGTTGATACTAGCCAAATGGCCACATCTAGATAACTACCTAGAAAAATTATGAATAAACAATTTAATTCACTGTCCATAATCCCATACAGTCAGTACCAGCCACATGTTTAGCTAGCTAGCATTAGCATATTTGCTAGCTAGCACAATATAGCTAGCTAGTTAAGGACACTGCACTAACTTGCCAGGTAAACACAGGCAGCTGTTTTATGGAAACTAGCTAATCCATTGTGATTACATTTAATTGACAATACTAGCTACATTGGTTAGCTAGCTTGGAGGAAGTATTTAGTGTTGTTTGCATTGCATCTGTGCACTTAGCTAGCTACCATCCCATAGCCTACAGAAGTGTGACTGGCTCATCTGTGGATGTACAGAGAAAATGCCCTCTTTTTTCCTTTTTCTTTGTTGGCTCCTTGGCTGAAAGTCAAGTTCTTGGCTACTGAAGAGCATTGCGAGTATACAAGTAGAATCGGTAGGTTGGTCGCTACTGGGTCGGCACGCAGCAGGTACCGTTTTTGTTTTAGCAAGAGAAGGAACGGTCTCCCACTGTGATAAGTACCTATCAGCAGTCTATCGGCAGTGAGATTCCCGGTGGGTTTCATGCTTTAGAGGGGAAAGTAGAACCCCAGATCTAAGTCAGTAATGTTCAAAAATGTACCTAAATTGTGTTTCCTACTCGACACATTAGGAGAGAGAGAGCACAGCTGCTTCCAATCCAATTGGAGGAGAAAAAGAGAGCACTCTGGTTCAACGGAAAGACTGTCTTGGCATGCAGAATACTCCTAGGATTTATAATAGTGCAGGGATACTATTGAGTTATCGTCATCTGAAGGGCACTAAACGACAGATGTTTTCATGTTAAACAGAACAGCCTAACCCTGTACGTACATACAGGTTCAGTAAGTTACTGTGAGATGATATGAATACATTTACACAAACACATTAAAGAGAAAATAAGGTTTGAGAACATTAAAGGAATTACTGTATTCCATTTGAAGGATTAGTGTGTTGTCTGTGTTTCTACAGATTATTATGCATGTGTGTGTGTGTGTGTGTGTGTGTGTGTGTGTGTGTGTGTGTGTGTGTGTGTGTGTGTGTGTGTGTGTGTGTGTGTGTGTGTGTGTGTGTGTGTGTGTGTGTGTGTGCGCGTGTGTGTGTGCGTGCACAGACTTCTATATGTCTATGGTCAGTGCCAGATGTCTGTGTGTAGCCCAGTGTGTGTCAGGTCGTGCGCGGGTCATGTGCAGCCTCATAATAGGCCTCTGTACTGGGGAGAGGAGGGCTGTGCAGGGCTGGGGAATGTAGCTGTGGTGTGTGGGGTCAGGAGAGAGGGGATACCAACATCTGTCTCACAGCCTGGCCCTGCCTCAATGCTGCGCCGCATTACGGCCTTGACACACTGCCCGCTAATATACTAGCTAGCAGAACAGAGTACACACATAAACACACACAAACTGCGCACAGACACACATACTTACACACACACACTCTGCTGGCAGCTGCATGTACACTGCTGTTTCTCTGTCTAGTCTGCCGGCGGTATCAGATAATGATATGGCATGGTCTGTATAAATAGATCCCATCTAATGAGAGGATGCAGGTATCAAAGGCACTCCTACAGTATGTGGGAAGAGAGGGACATGAGATGTGTTCAGAAAAAAGCGTTTACTGGTGTGGGCCTGTTAGATGTTGTTTAGGGAGAGACTTTATAGGAAGACAAAATGGAAGAGAGGTAGGCAAGTCTAAACTCCGAGCTCCAACAGTGTAGATCTGAAATATATACATATTTCCACCTGTAAAAAGGGGGAGGGGTTAGGTAGGTGTAGTGGTTGGTATTCAGCTTGATAATTGTCCATTGGGGTGGGGGCTGTTAGGGGGAGGGGTATTTTCCAAAGATGTGTGTGTGTGTGTGTGTGTGTGTGCCTGATGGTCTGAGGGTAGAAGCTATTGGCCAGTATATTAGTTTTAGCCATGCTGCGCCTGTATTGACTGCATCTGAGTGATGGAAGTGGGGGAAATTGACTGTGACTCAGGTGGCTGAGGTCCCTGATGATCTTCTTTGCCTTCCTGTGACACCTGGTGTTGTAGGTATCCTCTAGGGCAGGCAGTGAGCACCCAATGGTGTTCTGTATTGCCTTGTGGTCAGCGGCAGAGGAGTTGCCGTACCAGGCTGTGATGCTGCCCGACAGTATGCTCTCGATGGTGCTCCTGTAGAACACTGTGAGGGCCCTCGAGGACAGGCCAACTTTTCTTCAGCCTCATGAGGTTAAAGAGTCCATGTGATTTGACCATTTCAGCTCCTCGGAGATGTGTACTCTGAGGGAGTTGCCATTTTTGACCATCACCATGCCAGCCCTGTTGATGAGGATGGGACTGTGCCCAGCCTTAGAAAAAGTAGAAACCTGCTATGTGTTGTAGGCACAATTCGTCAGCGCCATCTTAGCCAGTCTTCTTAGCCAGTCTTCTTCTGGTCCGCATGTCTGGAGTCTCTGTGTTAGAAATATCTTTCCATAAATGTCATAACAGTTGTTTTCATGAAATGCTTTGAAAGGCTGGTCATGTCTTTCATCAACACCATCATCCCAGACCCACTCGGTACCGCCCCAACAGATCCACAGATGATGCAATCTCTATTGCACTCCACACCGCCTTTTCCCACCTGGACAAAAGGATCACCTACAGCACCAGTCAAAAGTTTGGACATACCTACTCAGTCAAGGGTTTTTATTTTTATTTTTATTATTTTCTACATTGTAGAATAATAGTGAAGACACTATGAAATACTATGAAATAACACATATGGAATCATGTAGTAACCAAAAAAGTGTTAAACAAATCAATATTTTTTTGGTTGATTTTTTATTTAACCTTTATTTGACAAGTCAGTTAAGAATAAATTCTTATTTACAATGACAGCCTACCGAAAAGGCCTCCTGCGGGGACGGGGGCTGGGATAAAAAAATATATATATATATTCAAAGTAGCCACCCTTTGCCTTGATGACAGCTTTGCACACTCTTGGCATGTACGGGCTAATACATCACTGGGGCCGAGCTCCCTGCCATCCAGGACCTCTATACCAGATGGTGTCAGAGGAAGGCCCTAAAAATGGTCAAAGACCCCAACCACCCAAGTCATAGACTGTTTACTCTGCTACCGCATGGCAAGCAGTACCGGAGCACCAAGTCTTGGACCAAAAGGCTCCTTAACAGCTTCTACCCCCAAGCCATAAGACTGCTGAACAATTAATCAAATGGCTACCCAGACTATTTTCATTGACCCCCTTTTTGTTAGCCCTGAATCTTTTGCACCGGCTCTACGCACACTCACTGGATTTTACCGACTACGCACACTCACTGGACTTTACCCACTACGTACACTCACTGGACTTTACCCACTACGCACACTCACTGGACTTTACCCACTACGCACACATGCACACTCACTGGACTTTACCCACTACGCACACTCACTGGATTTTACCGACTACGCACACTCACTGGACTTTACCCACTACGTACACTCACTGGACTTTACCCACTACGCACACTCACTGGACTTTACCGACTACGCACACTCACTGGACTTTACCCACTACGCACACTCACTGGACTTTACCCACTACGCACACTCACTGGACTTTACCGACTACGCACACTCACTGGACTTTACCCACTACGCACATTCACTGGATTTTACCGACTACACACACTCACTGGATGTTACCGACTACGCACACTCACTGGACTTTACCCACTACGCACACTCACTGGACTTTACCCACTACGCACACTCACTGGACTTTACCCACTACGCACACTCACTGGACTTTACCCACTACGCACACTCACTGGACTTTACCCACTACGCACACTCACTGGACTTTACCCACTATGCACACTCACTGGACTTTACCCACTACGCACACAGGCACACTCACTGGACTTTACCCACTACGCACACTCACTGGACTTTACCGACTACGCACACTCACTGGACTTTACCCACTACGCACACTCACTGGACTTTACCCACTACGCACACTCACTGGACTTTACCCACTACGCACACTCACTGGACTTTACCCACTACGCACACTCACTGGACTTTACCCACTACGCACACTCACTGGACTTTACCCACTACGCACACTCACTGGACTTTACCCACTACGCACACTCACTGGACTTTACCGACTACGCACACTCACTGGACTTTACCCACTACGCACACTCACTGGACTTTACCCACTACGCACACCTACTGGACTTTACCCACTACGCACACTCACTGGACTTTACCCACTACGCACACTCACTGGACTTTACCCACTACGCACACTCACTGGACTTTACCCACTACGCACACTCACTGGACTTTACCCACTATGCACACTCACTGGACTTTACCCACTACGCACACTCACTGGACTTTACCCACTACGCACACATGCACACTCACTCTTCACATACACTGCCGCTCCTCTGTTTATTATCTATCCTAGTCACTTTAACTCTACCTACATGTACATATTACCTCAATTACCTCAACTAACTCTCACCCCTGCACATTGACTCGGTACCACTACTCCTTGTCTATTGTCTCGTTATTTTTATTTTATTGTGTTACTATTTCCTTTTACATTTTCTTGTTGTTGCTAACTTCTCTGACTTTTTAACTCTGTATTGTTGGGAAGGGGCTCGTAAGTAAGCATTTAACGGTCAATTCTATACCTGCTGCATTCGGCGCATGTGACAAATACATTTTTATTTTTGATTCTTCAGCTTTGGCACTGTTCGGAAATCAGTTCTAATCCACAGCCATGTGGGGGGGGGGTATACTGCACTGCTCACACTGTGCTGTATCATCGCCCCCAAATCCCCCAACATGGCTGTAGCACACACTACACTAAACTACCAGGCCCGTGGTGACAGACAGACAGACTAATGTTAGTGGGGGATGTGTGTGTTTGCTGTAGATGAGTCCTGGGTGGTTTGTGGCTCAGTTTATAATGCCAATGTGTCTCTGCCTCTCTCTCTCTCTCTCTCTCTCTCTCTCTCTCTCTCTCTCCTAGCTGGAAATGGCAGGGCTCACCAGCATCACAGTCCCTCCTCACTTACATTTGACCAAGTGCCATTAAGAGCCAATTAGAAAGCCACCATTGGCTGGCCACAGCAAACAAAGGGCAAGCAGCATCGCTGCGCTGTATCCAATACCACAAATCAAAATGAACTTGGCAGTCGACCATAAATGGGCTGTTTCCAGTGTCTGTGTATTCTTGTTCAGCAAGACTAGTTTCTTTTCTTGGCTCTTCTCTCTAAGTAGTTTGTCCATCCTGCTTTGGCAGTAACATTTCATCTCCTTTTTTTGTCTTTTTACTGCACACACATGCGAACACACACACACACACACACACATGCGAACACACACACACACATGCACACACATGCACACACAAACCAACTGCAAAACATTTATCTTTCTATTTATACCCACTCCCCTACAGTAACTCTTGGACGCTGTTGCATCAGTCTGGTCTCAGGGGCAGGCAGCATTCTCCCAGCTCTGTAGAGCTCACATGGGATGGAGGTACTTTGTTTGTCAAAGCCTGGTCTCTGTGGAGCTTACACTAAAGCAGGGACAAATTAACCCATTACATTATCTTTTGTCAAGTTGTGCTGTCTCTATTGATTGACCCATAGAGCTCCAGTGGAGTGGGAGATAGATAGGCAGATATGAAGGAGGTGGTCTGTCTGCTCTTTAGGATCAATCAGATGGTGTAGAGATAAGACTGTGTACAAGTTCTGGGCAGTCTGTGCTTCAAGGGACGAGGCTGTCTGAACAGACCAGGACATGATCCACCCACTCTGACTGGCTAGAACCAGTATCCTGTAATAAACAACAGCAGTCCTTTATTAAGCACCTCCCTCATGTGATAGTTTTCCATTTAAAAGTCATTCCACCAACTCTCTAGGAGAATGGGATGGTTCTCCATTTAGTCATTCCACCAACTCTCTAGGAGAGTGGAATGGTTCTCCATTTAGTCATTCCACCAACTCTCTAGGAGAGTAGGATGGTTTTCCATTTAGTCATTCCACCAACTCTCTAGGAGAGTGGGATGGTTTTCCATTTAAAAGTCATTCCACCAACTCTCTAGGAGAGTAGGATGGTCTTCCATTTAAAAGTCATTCCACCAACTCTCTAGGAGAGTAGGATGGTCTTCCATTTAAAAGTCATTCCACCAACTCTCTAGGAGAGTGGGATGGTTTTCCATTTAGTCATTCCACCAACTCTCTAGGAGAGTGGGATGGTTTTCCGTTTAGTCATTCCACCAACTCTCTAGGAGAGTGGGATGGTTTTCCATTTAGTCATTCCACCAACTCTCTAGGAGAGTGGGATGGTTTTCCATTTAGTCATTCCACCAAATCTCTAGGAGAGTAGGATGATCTTCCATTTAAAAGTCATTCCACCAACTCTCTAGGAGAGTGGGATGGTCTTCCATTTAGTCATTCCACCAAATCTCTAGGAGAGTGGGATGGTTTTCCATTTAGTCATTCCACCAACTCTCTAGGAGAGTGGGATGGTTTTCCATTTAGTCATTCCACCAAATCTCTAGGAGAGTGGGATGGTTTTCCATTTAGTCATTCCACCAAATCTCTAGGAGAGTGGGATGGTTTTCCATTTAGTCATTCCACCAACTCTCTAGGAGAGTGGGATGGTTTTCCATTTAGTCATTCCACCAACTCTCTAGGAGAGTGGGATGGTTTTCCATTTAAAAGTCATTCCACCAACTCTCTAGGAGAGTGGGATGGTTTTCCATTTAGTCATTCCACCAACTCTCTAGGAGAGTGGGATGGTTCTCCATTTAGTCATTCCACCAACTCTCTAGGAGAGTGGGATGGTTCTCCATTTAGTCATTCCACCAACTCTCTAGGAGAGTGGGATGGTTCTCCATTTAGTCATTCCACCAACTCTCTAGGAGAGTGGGATGGTTTTCCATTTAGTCATTCCACCAACTCTCTAGGAGAGTGGGATGGTTCTCCATTTAGTCATTCCACCAACTCTCTAGGAGAGTAGGATGGTTTTCCATTTAGTCATTCCACCAACTCTCTAGGAGAGTGGGATGGTTTTCCATTTAAAAGTAATTCCACCAACTCTCTAGGAGAGTAGGATGGTCTTCCATTTAAAAGTCATTCCACCAACTCTCTAGGAGAGTAGGATGGTCTTCAATTTAAAAGTCATTCCACCAACTCTCTAGGAGAGTGGGATGGTTTTCCATTTAGTCATTCCACCAACTCTCTAGGAGAGTGGGATGGTTTTCCGTTTAGTCATTCCACCAACTCTCTAGGAGAGTGGGATGGTTTTCCATTTAGTCATTCCACCAAATCTTTAGGAGAGTAGGATGGTCTTCCATTTAAAAGTCATTCCACCAACTCTCTAGGAGAGTGGGATGGTCTTCCATTTAAAAGTCATTCCACCAACTCTCTAGGAGAGTGGGATGGTTTTCCATTTAGTCATTCCACCAACTCTCTAGGAGAGTAGGATGGTTTTCCATTTAAAAGTCATTCCACCAACTCTCTAGGAGAGTGGGATGGTCTTCCATTTAAAAGGCATTCCACCAACTCTCTAGGAGAGTGGGATGGTTTTCCATTTAGTCATTCCACCAAATCTCTAGGAGAGTAGGATGGTTTTCCATTTAGTCATTCCACCAACTCTCTAGTAGAGTGGGATGGTCTTCCATTTAAAAGTCATTCCACCAACTCTCTAGGAGAGTGGGATGGTTTTCCATTTAGTCATTCCACCAACTCTCTAGGAGAGTGGGATGGTTTTCCATTTAGTCATTCCACCAACTCTCTAGGAGAGTGGGATGGTCTTCCATTTAAAAGTCATTCCACCAACTCTCTAGGAGAGTGGGATGGTCTTCCATTTAAAAGTCATTCCACCAACTCTCTAGGAGAGTGGGATGGTTTTCCATTTAGTCATTCCACCAACTCTCTAGGAGAGTGGGATGGTTTTCCATTTAGTCATTCCACCAACTCTCTAGGAGAGTGGGATGGTCTTCCATTTAAAAGTCATTCCACCAACTCTCTAGGAGAGTGGGATGGTTTTCCGTTTAAAAGTCATTTCACCAACTCTCTAGGAGAGTAGGATGGTCTTCCATTTAAAAGTCATTCCACCAACTCTCTAGGAGAGTGGGATGGTTTTCCATTTAGTCATTCCACCAACTCTCTAGGAGAGTGGGATGGTTTTCCATTTAGTCATTCCACCAACTCTCTAGGAGAGTGGGATGGTCTTCCATTTAAAAGTCATTCCACCAACTCTCTAGGAGAGTGGGATGGTCTTCCATTTAAAAGTCATTCCACCAACTCTCTAGGAGAGTGGGATGGTTTTCCATTTAGTCATTCCACCAACTCTCTAGGAGAGTGGGATGGTTCTCCATTTAGTCATTCCACCAACTCTCTAGGAGAGTGGGATTGTCTTCCATTTAAAAGTCATTCCACCAACTCTCTAGGAGAGTGGGATGGTTTTCCATTTAGTCATTCCACCAACTCTCTAGGAGAGTGGGATGGTTTTCCATTTAGTCATTCCACCAACTCTCTAGGAGAGTGGGATGGTTTTCCATTTAGTCATTCCACCATCTCTCTAGGAGAGTGGGATGGTCTTCCATTTAAATGTCATTCCACCAACTCTCTAGGAGAGTGGGATTGTTTTCCATTTAGTCATTCCACCAACTCTCTAGGAGAGTGGGATGGTCTTCCATTTAAAAGTCATTCCACCAACTCTCTAGGAGAGTAGGATGGTCTTCCATTTAAAAGTCATTCCACCAACTCTCTAGGAGAGTGGGATGGTTTTCCATTTAGTCATTCCACCAACTCTCTAGGAGAGTGGGATGGTTTTCCGTTTAGTCATTCCACCAACTCTCTAGGAGAGTGGGATGGTTTTCCATTTAGTCATTCCACCAACTCTCTAGGAGAGTGGGATGGTTTTCCATTTAGTCATTCCACCAAATCTCTAGGAGAGTAGGATGATCTTCCATTTAAAAGTCATTCCACCAACTCTCTAGGAGAGTGGGATGGTCTTCCATTTAGTCATTCCACCAAATCTCTAGGAGAGTGGGATGGTTTTCCATTTAGTCATTCCACCAACTCTCTAGGAGAGTGGGATGGTTTTCCATTTAGTCATTCCACCAAATCTCTAGGAGAGTGGGATGGTTTTCCATTTAGTCATTCCACCAAATCTCTAGGAGAGTGGGATGGTTTTCCATTTAGTCATTCCACCAACTCTCTAGGAGAGTGGGATGGTTTTCCATTTAGTCATTCCACCAACTCTCTAGGAGAGTGGGATGGTTTTCCATTTAAAAGTCATTCCACCAACTCTCTAGGAGAGTGGGATGGTTTTCCATTTAGTCATTCCACCAACTCTCTAGGAGAGTGGGATGGTTCTCCATTTAGTCATTCCACCAACTCTCTAGGAGAGTGGGATGGTTCTCCATTTAGTCATTCCACCAACTCTCTAGGAGAGTGGGATGGTTCTCCATTTAGTCATTCCACCAACTCTCTAGGAGAGTGGGATGGTTTTCCATTTAGTCATTCCACCAACTCTCTAGGAGAGTGGGATGGTTCTCCATTTAGTCATTCCACCAACTCTCTAGGAGAGTAGGATGGTTTTCCATTTAGTCATTCCACCAACTCTCTAGGAGAGTGGGATGGTTTTCCATTTAAAAGTAATTCCACCAACTCTCTAGGAGAGTAGGATGGTCTTCCATTTAAAAGTCATTCCACCAACTCTCTAGGAGAGTAGGATGGTCTTCAATTTAAAAGTCATTCCACCAACTCTCTAGGAGAGTGGGATGGTTTTCCATTTAGTCATTCCACCAACTCTCTAGGAGAGTGGGATGGTTTTCCGTTTAGTCATTCCACCAACTCTCTAGGAGAGTGGGATGGTTTTCCATTTAGTCATTCCACCAAATCTTTAGGAGAGTAGGATGGTCTTCCATTTAAAAGTCATTCCACCAACTCTCTAGGAGAGTGGGATGGTCTTCCATTTAAAAGTCATTCCACCAACTCTCTAGGAGAGTGGGATGGTTTTCCATTTAGTCATTCCACCAACTCTCTAGGAGAGTAGGATGGTTTTCCATTTAAAAGTCATTCCACCAACTCTCTAGGAGAGTGGGATGGTCTTCCATTTAAAAGGCATTCCACCAACTCTCTAGGAGAGTGGGATGGTTTTCCATTTAGTCATTCCACCAAATCTCTAGGAGAGTAGGATGGTTTTCCATTTAGTCATTCCACCAACTCTCTAGTAGAGTGGGATGGTCTTCCATTTAAAAGTCATTCCACCAACTCTCTAGGAGAGTGGGATGGTTTTCCATTTAGTCATTCCACCAACTCTCTAGGAGAGTGGGATGGTTTTCCATTTAGTCATTCCACCAACTCTCTAGGAGAGTGGGATGGTCTTCCATTTAAAAGTCATTCCACCAACTCTCTAGGAGAGTGGGATGGTCTTCCATTTAAAAGTCATTCCACCAACTCTCTAGGAGAGTGGGATGGTTTTCCATTTAGTCATTCCACCAACTCTCTAGGAGAGTGGGATGGTTTTCCATTTAGTCATTCCACCAACTCTCTAGGAGAGTGGGATGGTCTTCCATTTAAAAGTCATTCCACCAACTCTCTAGGAGAGTGGGATGGTTTTCCGTTTAAAAGTCATTTCACCAACTCTCTAGGAGAGTAGGATGGTCTTCCATTTAAAAGTCATTCCACCAACTCTCTAGGAGAGTGGGATGGTTTTCCATTTAGTCATTCCACCAACTCTCTAGGAGAGTGGGATGGTTTTCCATTTAGTCATTCCACCAACTCTCTAGGAGAGTGGGATGGTCTTCCATTTAAAAGTCATTCCACCAACTCTCTAGGAGAGTGGGATGGTCTTCCATTTAAAAGTCATTCCACCAACTCTCTAGGAGAGTGGGATGGTTTTCCATTTAGTCATTCCACCAACTCTCTAGGAGAGTGGGATGGTTCTCCATTTAGTCATTCCACCAACTCTCTAGGAGAGTGGGATTGTCTTCCATTTAAAAGTCATTCCACCAACTCTCTAGGAGAGTGGGATGGTTTTCCATTTAGTCATTCCACCAACTCTCTAGGAGAGTGGGATGGTTTTCCATTTAGTCATTCCACCAACTCTCTAGGAGAGTGGGATGGTTTTCCATTTAGTCATTCCACCATCTCTCTAGGAGAGTGGGATGGTCTTCCATTTAAATGTCATTCCACCAACTCTCTAGGAGAGTGGGATTGTTTTCCATTTAGTCATTCCACCAACTCTCTAGGAGAGTGGGATGGTCTTCCATTTAAAAGTCATTCCACCAACTCTCTAGGAGAGTGGGATGGTTTTCCATTTAGTCATTCCACCAACTCTCTAGGAGAGTGGGATGGTTTTCCATTTAGTCATTCCACCAACTCTCTAGGAGAGTGGGATGGTCTTCCATTTAAAAGTCATTCCACCAACTCTCTAGGAGAGTGGGATGGTTTTCCATTTAAAAGTCATTCCACCAACTCTCTAGGAGAGTAGGATGGTCTTCCATTTAAAAGTCATTCCACCAACTCTCTAGGAGAGTGGGATGATTTTCCATTTAGTCATTCCACCAACTCTCTAGGAGAGTGGGATGGTTTTCCATTTAGTCATTCCACCAACTCTCTAGGAGAGTGGGATGGTCTTCCATTTAAAAGTCATTCCACCAACTCTCTAGGAGAGTGGGATGGTCTTCCATTTAAAAGTCATTCCACCAACTCTCTAGGAGAGTGGGATGGTTTTCCATTTAGTCATTCCACCAACTCTCTAGGAGAGTGGGATGGTTTTCCATTTAGTCATTCCACCAACTCTCTAGGAGAGTGGGATGGTTTTCCATTTAAAAGTCATTCCACCAACTCTCTGTCCATACAAACCCACTCCCTCTCCCTATCGCAGTCTCTATCACCAACCAGACTCTCAATATTTCCTTTCCTTCCTTTCCCATTCACAGTGTAATTTGAGCGAGGGAAGGACAAAAAGAAAAACAAACAAACAGTAGAGGGAAGCAGAGTGAGAGTGGAGCCAGGGAGGCAGAGCAAGAGGAGCACAGATAGCCATGCCTCATTGCCAGGCTGAACCTCTGGCTCTGGTTTGCTGCCACGCTGTTTCCGCTGATTGCGACAGGAGGCCCGCCCAGTCGCTCTGCAGAATCCATCTCTGTCCCAGCGCAGGGGGCAAGGGAGAGAGGGAGCAAGGGGAGGTTGTAGGCACCCATGGGAACTCACATAGTAGCCCAGCCAGATTCCTACTTCTCTCCCTGGCTGCCTCTCTCTCTCCTCAGCCCAGGCTGGACCTAGACTTGGCCTGCCAGGACATTCCTCCATCAGATCCACAATTAGGAAAAGTTATCTCGATAACATTGCTGAGATGGACATAGCCGCTGATTAATAATCTACATTTCCTTGGTTATATGACTTAGAGATTTACAGTAGAAATGTTGCAACAGACATCTGTTAGTGGTAAAGTATGTGTACCTGCTGGATGCTGATTACAGTATTCTCAGGCGGCAGGAGCCTTAGACCTACTGAGCACTGCACCATATCCAGAACCATCTAATTCCAACACAGTCTGCATGCAGGCAGCCTATAATGATCTGGCCCCAGATGTCCTGTGTTTCCTCTTCTACCACCCCACCCCCCCCCTGCTCTATTTCCAGACCCATCTCCATGGTGAGGGTTTAGAAAAGGACATGGTCTCCCGCATTGTCCTTTCAGAGGAATTCTGCTGTACACAGTTATGCCTGGCCTGGCTAACCCTTGGCAGAGATAGCACCTCTCACTGGGTGAAACATGAGGTGCGTCAGCGGGCAGGGCAGGGGGACGCGGGGGTCGCCAACACTCTTGTCTCTACTAATGAGGCCCGTCTGGTATCCGGAATGGGAAGGGGTCTTCTGGTTCGGGAGGGGGGTGGGGACGAGGTGGGGGAGAATTTGATACTCAGAGAGTAGAATGGGCGAAATCAGGACTCAATGATAATGTCCTTAACATGGTCCAGTTTTTTCCCTGAAAACCAAGTGTACCGATCTAATAGTCAGTCTTCTCTCGACAATTTGTAGTTATTCTGTGTAAACCACTTGTATTTGTGCATTGTCCCTACATTTAAAGACTCCTTCCAGCGATATTTTAAAACTTTTACTGTTGAAAAAGTTTAATTACAATTAAGTACAAAAAAAATATGCTATGAGCAAAATAGTGTTTTTTAGACACAACTGCAAACTTCAAGGAGTAGGTTATCTAGGAGTAGGTTATCTAGGAGTAAGGTCTGATGGGAATCCGTGATGTCATCGGCCTGCCCCCTTGCTTGAGGAACAATAGAAGAGCAACAGAGAACTACAGAGGAAAGCCCCACCCCCCGTTTGAGACCTATTGCCTTTAGTTAAGTAAAGCAGGTGCTAAATGATGTGCAAAGGAGAGTGGAGTGCCACTAAGATCAATTCTGTTCATCAATGTACTGTACCGGTCAAAGGTTTTAGAACACCTAGTCATTCAAGGGATTTCAACATAGCACTTGATGGTTTTTGCGACTGTACTTGAAGAAACTTTCAAAGTTCTTGAAATGTTCTGTTTTGACTGGCCGTCATCTCTTAAAGTAATGATGGACTGTCGTTTCACTTTTCTTATTTGTGCTGTTCTTGCCATAATTTGGACTTGGTCTTTTACCAAATAGGTCTATCTTCTGTAACCCCCCTACCTTGTCACAACACAACTGATTGTCTGAAACGCATTAAGAAGGAAAGAAATTCCCTGTTAATTGAAATGCATTCCAGGTGACGACCTCATGAAGCTGGTTGAGAGAATGCCAAGAGTGTGCAAAGCTGTCATCAAGGCAAAGGGTGGCTATTTGAAAAATCTGAAATATAAAATATATTTTGATTTTTTTAACGCTTTTTTGTTACTATGTGATTCCATATGCGTGGAATTTTCTACAGTGTAGAAAATAGTCAAAATAAAGAAAAACCCTTGAATGAGTAGGTGTTTTGATCACTTTTGACTGGTAGTGCACATGTTTGTGGCTTTGTGTCTTCAGACAAAGGACGACTAAAGAATTCACCCGGCGGCATTCCTCTTTTCCATCCTCCAGTCTGGTCACATCATGGCTCAGATCACGCACATCTCCTTCCTTCCCAGAGAGCTTAGCGGCAGGCAGAGTGTGTATTGTGTGTGATTGATTGTCTCGTATGGAAGCGATATGTCTTCTAATGAATGAGGGATTCCTGGCACCAGTTAATTAGTGTTGTGTAAGAGGATGTGATGTGTTAGAGAGCTGGAGGTCGCTACGCTAATACGGGTGCCAGTGATTATCTTCTGGTTACATGTGTCAGTGCGTGTGAAAGATACCACCTGGTGCCCGCTACACACAGGTCTATCACATATACATCAATTAACCACTTTTCTTTAACAGTGACAGTGTGTGTATGCTGCTATTTTGAGGGTGATATGCAAATTTGGCCTATCCGTCACTCACACTTTCTTCTGCCCCCCCCCCCCTCTTCCAATCTCTCTCTCCTCCTCTCTCTACCTCCCTCCCTCCCAATCGCTCCCTCTCGCCCAATCTCTCTCTCCCCTCTCGCTCTCTCCCTCCCTCCCAATTTCTTCCTCCCTCCCTCCCTCCCTCCCTCCCTCCCTCCCTCCCTCCCTCCCTCCCTCCCTCCCTCCCTCCCTCCCTGCCTGCCTCCCTCCCTCCCTCCCTCCCTCCCTCCCTCCCTCCCTCCCTCCCTCCCAATCTCTCTCTCTCTCTCTCTCTCTCTCTCTCTCTCCCTCCCAATCTCTCTCTGCCCTCTCTCTCTCCCTCCCAATCTCTCTCTGCCCTCTCTCCCTCCTTTCCAATCTCTCTCCCTCCCTCCCAATCTCCCTCCCTCCCAATCTCTCCCTCCCCCCTCCCTCCTTATCTCTCTCTTTCCCTCCCTCCCAATCTCTCTCTCACTCCCTCCCAAACTCTATCCCCTCTCCCGCTCTCTCTCTCTCTCTCTCTCTCTCTATCCCCCCTCCCAATCGCTCTCTCCCCTCTCTCTCCCTCCCATTCCAAATCCCTCCCTCCCTCCCAACATCTCTCTTTCCACTCTCTCCCTCCCAATCTCTCACTCCCTTCTCCATCCCTCATAATCTCTCTCTCCCCATATCCTTTCCTCACAATCTTTCTCCCCCTCTCTCTCCCCCTCCCAATCTCTCTCTCCCTTCCTCCCAATCTCTTTCGCCCTCTCCCTTCCTCCCAATATCTCTCTCCCCTCTCTCATCTCTCACCCTCTTTCTCTCTCTCTCTCTTTCTATCTCTGTCTCGCTCTAACCCCCCCCCCCCCCCCCCCCCCTCTCTCTGCAGCCACTCCAAATAGACGATAACTTCTGTGGGCAGGACTTCAACCAGCCCCTGGGGGGGACCAGTACCATCGAGGGTATGCCTCTGTTCGTGGACAAGGACGATGGTATGACGTCGGTGGCAGCCTATGAATACCGCGGCCACACTGTGGCCTTCGCCGGCACACGCAGCGGACGTATTAAGAAGGTAGGCCACTGGTGGATTCTGTGTGTTTGTGTGTGTACATGTGTTACCAACCTCTGGTTATGAGGATGAATTTAAAGTCTCTGACTCATTTCTGCCTGGTCACTGTTGAGCTGGAGCTCTAAGAAGCTGGTCTTTCAAAAGTTGTAGAAACTCCTTTGTGCTGGATGGGTGGATGTGATTGAGATCTCTCTAGACTCTCTCTGGAGTCTCTCTAGACAGACAGGTTGCTTCCCACAATGTACCAGCGCTCCAGCTTACACGTCTATAGAAGTTCCAGCGCCAGTTGGGACAGAGAGGACTAGTCGGAAATGGGATGTGCTTCACGGGTAACATCACTGCCGTATCTACTAGCTGCCCTAGCTGAACATGAGCACAATTCCCGCCTGCATTTTAAGCTATGCCTACCCAGACTCGGGATTTGTTGGGAAAGTTGTTTTTCTGAAGAGGACCCTCCCCGGAAACAAATGTTTTCCCCCTTTCCTAAGAGAATACGACATCCTCCACAGATCTAGTGCTCTTGTTCCTAGGTCTGGGATTCTAAGACTAACTGGAGTAGACCCACACATAGTGGGTTTGTCAATCACCGGCTTCTTCAGGCAATCGCTGTCGTGCTGTGAGCCACTGCTGTGCCTTCTATGGTGCTGTTTCCAGAGCTCTGGAGAACAGGAGAGAACAGGAGAGAACAGGGAAAACAGGGGAAAAGAGGAGAGAGCAGGAGAGAACATGGGAGTAGAGGAGAGAAGAGGGGAGAACAGTAGAGAACAGGAGAGAACAGGGGAGGGGGCAGGACTAGGTGTTGGAGTCCTTCACTGCCAACAGAGAGGACTCTAGGACGCCTCTCAGATGGTTCCAGACTATTAACACTGAGTAGAGGCTAAAAATGGCCTTGGTGGTGGGTTCCAGGTTTGGTCAGAACTCCACTAAAAGCTGAGAGTGAGTCGATTTGACAGTATCTTTGTAGGGTGATTATGAATATATGAAATGATTAGGTCATTTTATGTGTCAGATAATAGAGTAATATGTGACCCGTTTCAAGAAACTAGGGGTATGTCACACGTCACTACTTCACAGGAGAGGTATTTGAACATCATTTTAAAAACAAACTTGTCTGCCATCTGTAAACACAAATAAAATATTTAAATTACAAGCCTAGTTGGTTTAGCCACGGAAAAAGACAGGAACCTTCCTGCTACCCATGATTGGCTGAGATAATGCATGGGCTGGACATGCCTAGAGATGTGTTTGGATTGGTCTGCCATGTAGCATTCTTCTGTCTATAACATGAGCTGTAACAATATGTGTAGATAATCCGTGATACCGCAGCATTTTTGACAGATATAATGTTAGACATGGAGAGCTGTCAAAGTGTTGCTTCTGCTCTCAACAACATTGCTGCCATGAATTTAGCAGGCGCTATCGACAAAGATCAGTGGGAAAAAGTTGTGATGGACGACTTTCTGCACATCAGTGTGAACCGGAGTGATTTGACACAACAACGGGCCAAACAAGCTATAGCTAGCTACAAACCAAACTGAAAAGACACGCTGCCATGAAGCGTTCATTCATGTATACGGGTAAGAGTCTAGCGACATTTTCAGATACTGTATTATACTTTTCTGATTTTTTTCAGAAAGTCATTTTCATTGTCAGTTAAAGCGTACTGCTAGCTAGTAAACGTTAGCTTGCTGGCTTGCTAGCTAACATTATGTGTATGATCTGTGTAGTAATATTATTTGTATCTCAGAGCCATTTGCATTGCTAGTTATAGCCTAATGTTAGCTAGCTAGCTAACATTGAACCTAGTTGGTTAGTTTTAGCTACCTGCAGATTCATAGCTATGACAATCCATTTGAAATGTAGCTATAGGTTGGGATTATGGTTCATTGTTTTGCTAGCTAACATGTCTTAACAAAAGACTTCGCCAGATGATTATATGACCCATGAAGTTAGCCAGTTGTCTCTGGGATGAATACACCAGTTTTAGTCTTAAAATCTTTGGTTGTTTACTACACTACCTTTCTCACTCTGTTTAGCACATGGCCTCACATGTGATTCCTTAAAAATATGGGTGGGAGGGTGTGGCTTAAGAAGGCTTAAGAGGGTGTGAACGATGTTGAATGGGTGTAGACAAAGAAGAGCTCTCCAGTAGGTGTACGTACCAAAACACTGAAGGTCCATTTTCTCAAAAGTGGAGTTACAAGTTTATCAACTTTCAAAGCCATTACTTTCCCATTGTTCCTCAACTGCAGTGTATGATATACCATTTCGTAGTCACTACTTTTATCTAATGTAAAAAGAAACACTATTTAAAATTGCAACATAAGATGGAATTGAGGCGGTCGGTCACGTATGGAATGAATGCAACCACACATTCATACACACCAGCATGCACACCTGCATACACACTGATAGACACTGGACCATTATTCAGGCATTAATGCACACTAGTCTAGGTCTAGGACACACACACACACACACACACACGCCTCTCCTGTTTTGCTAAGTCGGCTGAAACCCAGTCCCATAGTCCTTGGTGCTGACCCCTGAGGTAGCGGTTGCTAGCTGTGGGTTTGGAGCGGTGCTTTTCTGTGGGCGTCTGTCTGCAGGCTGCAACCGGTTGGCCGGCAGGATGCTGGAAGGGGATGTGGAGGCTGGGGGGGTGGAAGCTGGGGGTGGGATGGATCAGTAGATCTCAGAGGGAAGATATCCCTTCCACAATCGGAATCCCATTTCCCCTTTGCCACCATCTCTTCCTGTGTGGAGGCCAAGTGCTGGGTGGTGGGGCACAGGCTGCCGGAGTTATCACACACAGATCGATGTAGTGCTGTACATACAGGAACAGAGACTGTTGACTAGCTGGCTGTGGCTAGGGAAGCATAGTCATCACTGCAGAGCAGAACCAGTCCCTCCTGAAGCCTCTCTTCAGGAGACCCTGACATCACAGTGTCCTACCACCAGGCCATCACAAACGGCTTGTCCTCTCTGATTATATACACATATAAACTGCAGTCCAATTCCATACAGTGGCATCAATGTAATTTTCTCCTGATTTGGTTTTGTTTGTTGATATGTTTGTTTGGCTTGTAATTGTAGTGGTTTGACGGTCGGGAACAGCCCATCTGGGGCGGGCGGGTGGGAGCAGAGCAGTGCTTCTGTGTGGAAAGTGGAGAGAGGAGAGTGTGTGGAGGGCCCCCCGATCGTTGTTGGCAGTCTTGTTTTATTGCTATTCATTTGGAGTTAAACTGTGCGCCGTGCCCTAATGAAATGTAAAGTTGCAGTCTATTGATGGGAGGCTTTGGGGTCTGATAGCGGCTCATTGGAATTCGCCCAATCCTCCCGTTGCTACGGCTGCAAGGCCCTTATTGACTCATCTGTATGAATATATAATCACAGGCGTAAATCTTAGCAGGCGTCGGAGGCAGCGGACGGCTGGATGTGTGCAAATGCAACTAGTCTAGTACTGGAGGGGAAATATGGGACACACCAGATGATGTGTGTGTGTTTGGGTAAAGCCTCCACACACAAGGATTCATATGGTATTTCTCTCAAATGTGCACACATTTGTTAACATCCCTGTTAGTGAGCATTTCTCCTTTGCCAAGATAATCCATCCACCTGATAGGTGTGGCATACAAAAAAGCTGACTAAACAGCATGGCTATTACACAGGTGCACCTTGTGCTGGGAACAATAAAAAGGCCACTCTAAAATGTGCAGTTTTGTCACACAATACAATGCCACAGATGTCTTAAGTTTTGAGGGAGCATGTAATTGGCATGCTGACTGCAACTGCAGAGGTGTTGCCAGAGAATGTGATGTTCATTTCCCTACCATAAACCACCTCCAATGTTGCTTTAGAGAATTTGTCAGTACGTCCAACTGCCCTTACAACCGCATACCACGTGTATGGCGTTGTGTTTGCGAGTGGTTTGCTGATGTTGTGAACTGAGTGCCCCATGGTGCCGGTGATGTTATGGTATGGGCTGGCATAAGCTACGGACAATGAACACAATTGCATTTTATCGATGGCAATTTGAATGCATAGAGATACCGTGACGAGATCCTGAGACACATTGCCGTGCCATTCATACGCCACCATCACCCCATGTTTCAACATGATAATGCTCTGCCCAATGTCGCAAGAATCTGGAAGCTGAATTGTCCCTGTTCTTCCATGGATTGCATGCTCACCAGATATGTCACCCATTGAGCAAGTTTGGGATGCTCTGGATCGATGTGTGCGACAACATTCACTCAGGCCACAATCAACAGCCTGATCAACTCTATAAGAAGGAGATGTGTCGTGCTGCATGAGGCAAATGGTGGTCACTCCAGATACTGACTGGTTTTCTGATCCACGCCCCAAACTTTAAAAAAAGTATCTGTGACCAACAGATCTGTATCTGTATTCCCATTCATGTGAAATCCATAGATTAATGCCTAATGAATATGTTTAAATTGACTGATTTCCTTAGATGAACTGTAACTCAGTCAAATCTTTAAAATGGTTGCATTGTTTATATTTCTGTTCAGTATAGAATGTGCTCATATGGTGTTGTGATCCCTCTCTGTAGGATCAGCCAGTAGAGCTGGGATCACCAGGTCACTGTCTGTTATTTAATAGGACTCCTTAGCTTCACAGAACAGAGCTGCTGCTGCTTCACAAAGACACAGAGAGAGGAACTACCACATCTCCATAAAACCTGGAAAGCTCTCTCTCAGACTACTTCTATTTACAACCTGAGAATCACCCCTCAGCCCTCACAGCTCCTGCTAAATAGCCTCTCTCAGCCCTCTGAACCATTTCAACCGCCAAAGACAAAAGAGAGAAAATAAGGAAACAACAAATGCTGTCTGTTTTTTCCCCCAACCTGCTAGGCCTTACCTCCCCTCCCTCCTACCCAAGTGAGATCCGAACGACTGGGCCAATCTGCATATGGCACTGGCCTTGTTACCGTGCCGACGGGCTGAGTGGCGTGTGGCTGGCCCTATCAGGCCGTCTGTTCAGCCTCAGTGGCAAGGCTGATCTTGAGGCAGTGAAACATGCAGAGACTCCCAATTAACAACTCATACATAATGGAGCAAGGCTCACTCTCTTCCTTCTCTTTCCCTCTCTGGACTGGTTATATGCACTAGGACTAGGCAGTGTACACTACTTAGTATTTATCCTCCTCCACAGATCCTGGCCTGGGTAAGGATAGAGATATAGAGAGAGGGATGCAGAGGGATAGCCACAGCAAGGTTAGTCAGGGACCGTCCTACGTGGACAGACAGGATACAAGCTCCCCAGTGACCAGACCTTTATTGACGTAGCGCTGATGCTAATGTAATATCTGCATCTGTGTCTTTACTGTCACTGAGAACCAGACTAATTAAGAGACATGATATCTAAGGTAATGTACCATGTGAATCCTAATTAACGAAATAGCATTTGGAAATGGTGATGATGGAGTCGCCGTATCGGAAGTGCTCCAGTGATGACTGCGTGTTGTAAATGTCAGTTACGAGACTAATGGAAATGATGGATGCTCCCCTGGTGAGGAGCGTTTAACTAACGTTCAGCCTGCTGGACGTTGTCTCAATGTTGATCTGGTATATCGGGGATGGGATGATATCACTTTCAGATGATGGAGAGGAGAGGAGTTGGGATGATAGAGCGAGGAGAAGAGATTGATTCTCTCTTCTTTCCCTGATTCCCAGTAGAATGAGCACAAGGCACTGTGTAACAGCAGGGCTAGTTTGACTGGCTGGCTGACTGTATGAGAGGCTGTTCAAGAGGCTATTATATCAGCTGCCTATGATATTACCACCATAAGTGGTAAAAGTGGCTGGAGAATTAACATCCTGTCTGTAGCATTATCTCCCTCTCCCCCTATCCCTCTCCCCTCCCTTCCTCGTTCTCTGTAGCATTATCTCCCTCTCCCCCTATCCCTCTCCCCTCCCTTCCTCGTTCTCTGTAGCATGTCACCTTGAGCTTCTTCTCCTCTGTGGCGGCCTGGTTGCCCACAGCCCCGGTCCTCCAGAGAATTCCCTGTCAGAATAGCATGTCTCTCAGTATCCATGTGTGTGTGCGTGCGTGTGCGTGTTTGAATGTGTGTGTGTGTTTGCATATATGTGTGTGTGTGTGTGTGTGTGTGTGTGTGTGTGTGTGTGTGTGTGTGTGTGTGTGTGTGTGTGTGTGTGTGTGCGCGTGTGTGTGTGCAGGAATGTGAAGCACGGGCCTACTGTCCCACTCTTTCCCCCACTGTTAACCCAGGCCCTGTGTGTCCCCAGGCGCTCTCATTTGTTGACTTCTGCAACCGTAAAAGCCTTGGGTTCATGCATGTTAACATCAGAAGCCTCCTCCCTAAGTTTGTTTTACTCACTGCTTTAGCACACTCCGCCAACCCTGATGTCCTAGCCGTGTCTGAATCCTGACTTAGGAAGGCCACCAAAAATTTGGAAATTTCCATTCCCAATTACAACATTTTCCATCCAGACAGAACTGCTAAAGGGGGCGGAATTGCAATCTACTGTCGAGATAACCTGCAGAGTTCTGTCATACTATCCAGGTCTATGTCCAAACAGTTAGAGCTTCTACTTTTAAAGATCCATCTCTCCAGAATGAAGTCCCTCATTGTTGCCGCTTGTTATAGACCCCCCTCAACTCCGAGCTGTGCCCTGGACACCATATGGGAATTGATTGCCCCCCATCTATCGTCAGTGTTTGTACTGCTACGTGACCTAAATTGGGATATGCTTAACACCCCGGCCGTCCTACAATCTAAGCTAGATGCCCTCAATCTCACAAATTATCAAGGAACCTCCCAGGTACAACTCCAAATCTGTAAACATGGGCACCCTCATAGATATCATCCTGACCAACTTGCCCTCTAAATACACCTCTGCTGTTTTCAACCCGGATCTCAGCGATCATTGCCTCATTGCCTGCGTCCGTTATGGGTCCGCGGTCAAACGACCACCCCTCATCACTGTCAAACGCTCCCTAAAACACTTCTGCGAGCAGGCCTTTCTAATCGACCTGGCCCGGGTATCCTAGAAGGATATTGACCTCATTCCGTCAGTAGAGGATGCCTGGTTATTCTTTAAAAATGCTTTCCTCACCATCTTAAATAAGCATGCCCCATTCAAAAAATGTAGAACTAAGAACAGATATAGCCCTTGGTTCAACCCAGACTTGACTGCCCTTGACCAGCACAAAAACACCCTTTGGCATACTGCACTAGCTTTGAATATTCCCCGCGATATGCAACTTTTCAGGGAAGTCAGTAACCAATACACACAGTCAGTTAGGAAAGCAAAGGCTAGCTTTTTCAAACAGAAATTTGCATCCTGCAGCACTAATTCCAAAAAGTTTTGGGACACTGTAAAGTCCATGGAGAATAAGAGTACCTCCTCCCAGCTGCCCACTGCAAAGAGACTAGGAAACACTGTCACCACTGATAAATCCATGATAATCGAGAATTTCAATAAGCATTTCTCTATGGCTGGCCATGCTTTCCACCTGGCTACCCCAAACCCGGCCAACAATCAGCTGGGCTAGACAATCTGGATTGTTACAACCCCTATTGTTACAACCCCTATTACTAGTCTGTTCAACCTCTCTTTCGTATCGTCTGAGATTTCTGGAAAGCGGACGCGGTCATCCCCCTCCTCAAAGGGGGAGACACTCTAGACCCAAACTGTTACAGACCCATATCCATCCTTCCCTACCTTTCTAAAGTCTTCAAAATCCAAGTGACCAAACAGATCACTGACCATTTCAAATCCCACCGTACCTTCTCCGCTATGCAATCTGGTTTCCGAGCTGGTCACAGGTGCACCTCAGCCACGCTCAAGGTCCTAAACGATATCATAACCGCAATCGATAAAAGACAGTACTGTGCAGCCGTCTTCATCGTCCTGGCCAAGTATTTTGACTCTGTCAATCACCATATTCTTATCGGGAGACTCAACAGCCTTGGTTTCTCTAATGACTGCCTCGCCTGGTTCACTAACTACTTCCTGTTGTCCGGACCTCTGTCAGTCTCTATGGGGGTGCCACAGGGTTAAATTCTCGGGCTGAATATTTTCTCTGTATATATCAATGATGTCGCTCTTGCTGTGAGTGATTCTTTGATCCACCTCTATGCAGACAACACAAATCTGTATACATCTGGCCCTTTTTTGGACACTGTGTTAACAAACAAGCTTCAACGCCATACAATACTCCTTCCGTGGCCTCCAACTGCTCTTCAATTCTAGTAAAACCAAATGCATGCTCTTCAACCGATCGCTGTCCGCACGTTAGCATCACTATGAACGGTTCTGACTTAGAATATGTGGACAACTATAAATACCTAGGTGTCTGACTAGACTGTAAACTCTCCTTCCAGACTCACATTAAGCATCTCCAATCCAAAGTTAAATTGAATCGGCTTCCTATTTTGCAACAAAGCCTCCTTCACTCATTCCAAACATACCCTCGTAAAACTGACTATCCTACCGATCCTTGACTTCGGCGATGTAATTTACAAAATAGCCTCCAACACTCTACTCAGCAAATTGGATGCAGTCTATAACAGTGCCATCCGTTTTGTCACCAAAGCCCCATATACTACCCACCACTGCGACCTGAATGCTCTCGTTGGCTGGTCTTTTCTACATATTCGTCACCAAACCTACTGGCTCCAGGTCATCTATAAGTCTTCTGCTGCTAATGACTGGAACGAATTGCAAAAATCACTGAAGTTGGAGACTTATATCTCCCTCACTAACTTTAAGCGTCAGCTGTCAGAGCAGCTTACCGATCGCTGCAGCTGTACACAGCCCATCTGAAAATAGCCCATCCATCCAATTACCTACCTCATCCCCATATTTGTTTTTGTTTTTCTGCTCTTTTGCACACCAGTATTTATACTTGCACATCCTCATCTGCACATATATCATTCCAGTGTAAATTGTAATTACTTTGCAATTATTGGCATATTCATTGCCTTACCTCCTTACTACATTTGCACACACTGTATACAGATTTGTCTGTTGTGTTATTGACTGTACGTTTGTTTATCCCATGTGTAACTCTGTGTTGTTGTTTTTGTCGCACAGCTTTGCTTTATCTTGGCCAGGTCGCAGTTGTAAATGAGAACTTGCCCTCAACTGGCCTACCTGGTTAAATAAAGGTGAAAAAAAAAAGTGTTTTAATTTTCTTCCACCACAGTTCTTCCACCACCACCACTGTTCTTCCACCACTGTTCTTCCACCACCACCATTGTTCTTCCACCACTGTTCTTCCACCACCACCATGGTTCTTCCACCACTGTTCTTCCACCACCACCACTGTTCTTCCACCACCACCACCACTGTTCTTCCACCACTGTTCTTCCACCACTGTTTTTCCACCACCACCACTGTTCTACATAACTCTATATATAGTCCTATCTAAATCTACTCAACAAGGGGAAGACTGAAAAGTGTGGATGCCTTTATAAAGTGCTTGCGGAGTGAACTGAACTGAAAGGCTACAAGATTTTGCACTCTGGGGAGCTGACATGGTGGTGTGGTAGGGGTTCTTGATGCAGACCGAGCTCCAGGACTCTGTGTGAGGTTGTCAGTTCCACTCCCAGGTGGGGTATTACTTGATATATTACTTAAGTGTCCTTGAGCCCGGCTGGCTTCCTGTTTGATATCCGTTAATAGAGCTAGATGGTGATATTAGTGAGCCGTACTGAATAATTACATTTTCATAAGCAAGCTGGTTGGGAGGCTGGTGAGAAACATTAATCAATTTATCGACTTGTGATTTGAATACACCTCTGCATGTACCGATAGCTGTTTAGCTAATCTAATATTTCCCCCCATATTCAGGCTCTTTAGTTGTATGTGGTAAGGGGAGGCTAGTGCTCCAGACACCACATACTGTAGTGATGTCTACTGTCAGGTGCCATGGGCCAAATCAAGCTGTCTATTGAACACACTGACTAATCCCTGGCATGGCGGTACACTTTGGTGTATGTGTGTGACCCGGAGATGGAACTCAAGGTGTGTGTGATCTAGGGAGAGGGCAGTGTTGATACATACCCCTGACTGTGTTGTTGCAGCTGTGGCCTCTTCATATGAGGGCAGTGCACACCTGATGCCATGCACAGCTGCTGATTCATCAACGGTTTGCTATCCCCACATAACTGTGCCCCCCTGACATCACACTCCCAACTACAGACAACTGTGTGTGTGTGTGTGTGTGTGTGTGTGTGTGTGTGTGTGTGTGTGTGTGTGTGTGTGTGTGTGTGTGTGTGTGTGTGTGTCCCGTTCCAGAGGAAGAGAAGATCAACTGTTCCCCTCACCTGCCCCATCTGTCTATTCTTCACATAAGCTATACAGTACACACAGCCTGTCGGTTTGTCTGCTTCGTCACATGTTCAGTCAGCCACAGCTTGGTGGGTATCAAACACTCACATGCATGTACGGCTCGTTGACATTGTAACACACACTCTTTAGCTAGCATGCTGTTACGAGAATCGGTTCAGCCAACAATAGCATGGCACATATGTCAGACAGCGACAGTGTTATATTCTACTGTACCCCATTGTTGTCCTGTTATTCATTAGACTACCTGTGAGTATTCAGACACTGTGTCCGACAGCATTCAGTCTGGACTCAGGAGAGGAGAGAATCCCTCCTATGTTATTAACCTCATATTGATAGATGGTGTCTGAGACAGCTGTTGTAGACGTGCTTCACAAACTTCTGTAGATTACTTTGTAGTGGCCCTGTCATCTTCCTATTTTATGAAACGCTTGCTTAGCTTTGAAGTTTCCATCACCAAGAGAGACATAGGCATGTGGGTATTCTGGGATGACTGAACACACACATATGCTGATCCATGTGTCAGGGCTGAGCAGACAAGACTAGAGCCCATTGTTGATGGAGACGAGCCTGTAGATTTTCCACTCATCAGTTGTGTGATTATCAAGTAGACATTTCTGGAGAGGCTTCTGCAATCAGAACACTGGGGCACTTGAACACACACACACACACACACACACACACACACACACACACACACACACACACACACACACACACACACACACACACACACACACACACACACTTACACTTACACTCTACCTTTAAGTTGTTTCCATCCTTCCCCAGCTCTGGTTCATCATTCTATTTGACTGTCAGTCCATAAGTCAGTGTGTCTATTTGTCGGTCTGTCCGTGGTTTTCCACAGTGCTAGGTGTCAGGTGAAGCTAGAGGTTGTGAGGTTGTGAAGTTCACACAACCCCCTTCACCTCCACACTTTCAGCTAGCTCTGGCCTTTGATCTGCTCTGCCTGCCAGCAGCCAGCCAGCCAGCCTGCCAGCCTGCCTGCCTGCCTGCCTGCCAGCCTGCCTGCCTGCCAGCCTGCCTGCCTGGTGGGAGGAGTGATTGCTCCTCCATTGCATAGAAAAGAGTGAGTGTGTTGCTCTGCTCGGTGTGTCAAAAGACACAGCCTGGAGACATTCAAAACACGTCCATAAACGGTAGCCATGGCGGCTGAGGCTTTTTTTTTCCGCTTTTGAACTTTTTCCACAGAGCTGGAAGAGGGAGGGCTGGCTGATTTAGCATTCCTCTGCAGCGGAGAGAGAGAGAGAGAGAGAGAGAGAGAACAATCTAAAAGATAACCATAGGTAGTATAATTCTCCAATCTGTTGGCCCTGACTGTGCCAAGAAGCTCCATTGTGCCTGAGACACTGATGGCGTTAGATTACTGAGCCTGATATCACAGTGCCACTCTCAGCCTCTCCATGGCTAAAAGAACAAGTGTTGTCAGCTCCCCCCTCTCCCCCCTCCCAACCAAACAATGCTCTACTCCCCAGGCTTTTGGTTCCATTGTGGTGGGAACAATGCCTTACAGCAGAAAGGCAAGCGAGTGGTGCGGTGAGTGTAATCTCCCTGTGCTGTGTTGTACTGTACTGTGCTGTGAGGAGGGGAGCGAGTCAGAGCAGACATGGGGACTGAGGCGGACGGCGGGGCTATGCTGGGGCCTCTTCTTTGCTTAATTAAAGCGCACAGAGACTTGGCAGGCTTCCTGACACAGCCCAGTCATGTGAGGGTAAGGTGGTTAGGGGGGAATGTAGGGTACTGTTTAGAGCCCCCTCCCTCTCCTCTCCGCTCTGCTCCTCCCCTATGGGTCATAGTCATAACGTGGTGGTTCTGTGCTGTGTGGGCAATGTAATGGGTTGTGGTTTGGTTTGGTTGGAGAGGAAAGGGGAGATTAAGACTGAGCTGTCGCCACCTCCCTCTCTCTCTCTCTGGGCACACAGTGCCACACACACATATTATACCCCACAGTTCACAAGAACAATTCATGTACTCCCCAGTCCCCATCTCATATTGAATTGCACTTACCACCTATTTTATTTGTCTGTGAAAAAAGCATGACTAGTTTGTAAATGTAGTGTACAGATTATTTGTCTGCAGTTTGTGTATGAATCATGGTTGGCCACCATGTTAATGCATAGGCACAGAGTGTACATCTGATTTACTGTGTGTGTGTGAGTCAGTCCCTGAGTCTCTCCATCTGTCTGTGTGTCTTCATGTGTGTCGACATACATGTGTGTGTCTACAGTATCATATGTGTGTGCCTCCGGTGTCAGCTCCGTGCTCCCCTTACACACCCTCCCTCTCTAACTGGGATTAGTCCACTCAGGCCTGTCAGTGGGCTATGGGGCTGCAGAGCAGTGTGTGGAGCTGAGGGTGTGTATGTGGGTCTGTGTAGACGAGAGAGGATTGGGATGCTTCTGGTCACCATCTGAGCCAAGCACGAGTTGTTTTGGCTTTGATATTACAGAGGGGCCCTTTCTGCTGTGGGGTGAGAAGTGGTCAAATACAGGGAGTGTGTGACTGTGAGTGTGTGCAAGTGTTAATGTGCGTGTTAGTGGGCTCGTAGTAGAGATTATAGGGGAAGACTAGGGTTGTGACGATTATGACATTTTGGGTAACAATGAATTGTCATGCAAATGGCCACGGTTATTGTCATAATTGTCATTTTTGTTGAAAATGGTTTTGAGCATGTAATGCATCATAATGCATCTTTGGAAACTGGCTACGACATACCTAATGAATACCACAGCTACATACCTAATGAATACCACTACGACATACCTAATGAATACCACAACTACATACCTAATGAATACCACTACGACATACCTAATGAATACCACAACTACATACCTAATGAATACCACCTCGACATACCTAATGAATACCACTACGACATACCTACAGAATACAACACAGCTTTGGTGACACCCCTGTCTCAAAAACAAAATTGTTTTTGACCGCTTGGAACTTTTGGGAATAATGCTTCTCCTCCCGACCGTGCCATTCTGCTCGCAAAATTATTACCAACTCTACCCACTTAATGTAAAAATTAAAAAGTGTTATTGGGTAAACTATATCTACTTCAATATAATGATGAATCCACTCTTCTCATGAAACTAATGTAGTAAGATGATTATGACCCCAAAAAATGTTGGTTTGCGGTTATTGTCCATAATTGTCGGTTACACGATTATATGATAATTGTGCCAGCTCTAGAGAACACATCCTTAATCCCTCTGCTGAAGAGTGTTTCATACCAATCAGTGTCATACCACACACATTCAGGCTCCTCAGTATGTATACAACATTTGTGTAAGATGACTTAACTAGATAATTATTCTGTTGAGGATCTAACGTACACAATGTCTTCAAGGGCGGGATTTCTCAAGTATTACATATTTCTATACTTATGGTTCTCATGTAAACATAGTCAATTGTTTTAAGGCTTATCCTATCAGTGCTGTAGCCTGTAGTGCCCATACCATACCGTTGGCTGATCATTGACTCCCTCTCTGCATTCTGGGAAATAGGATGTTTTCTGAGGGGTTGAACGAAGTGCAGCTTGTGACCTATGAGATCAACTCCCAATCAGATGACTGCTCACATTCCAGGAGTGTCACAGGCATGTGCATGCTCGTACACACACACACACACACACACACACACACACACACACACACACACACACACACACACACACACACACACACACACACACACACACGTTTACATTACTTGTTAGGACTTTTTGGGGAGTCAAAAATTATTCCCATTCAAAATCATATTTTTCCGAAGTCCTAAACCTAATACTAAACCTAATACTAACCCTAGCCTAATCCTAAACCTGTCTAGGCCCCTTACTTCTTTCAATCTTTCACTGCAGCCCTTAACAAAGAGCTGTAGTAAGTTACAGAATGGGTGGCAATAAATAAGTTATTCCTAAATATATAAAAAACTAAAAGCATTGTTATTGGGACATATCATTCACTAAACCCTAAACCTCAACTGAATCTTGTAATGAATAATGTGGAAATTGAGCAAGTTGTGGTGACTAAACTGCTTGGAGCAACCCTGGATTGTAAACTGTCATAGTCAAAACATGTTGATACAACAGTAGCTAAGATGGGGAGAAGTCTGTCCATAATAAAGCGCTGCTCTGCCTTCTTAACAACTCTATCAACAAGGCAGGTCTTACAGGCCCTAATTTTGTCGCACCTGGACTACTGTCCGGTCATGTGGTCAGGTGCCACAAAGAGGGAGTTAGGAAAATTACAGTTGGCCCAGAACAGGGCAGCACGGCTGGCCCTTAAATGTACACGGAGAGCTAACATTAATAATATGCATGTCAATCTCTCCTGGCTTAAAGTTGAGGAGAGATTGACTTCATCACTACTTGTATTTGTAATAAGTATTGACATTTTGATTGCACTGAGCTGTTTGTTTAAACTACTAGCACACAGCTCAGACACCCATACACACCCCACAAGACATGTCCAGAACAGACTATGGGAGGCATGACTTCATGGAACTCTATTCCACACCAAGTAACTCATGCAATCAGTAAAATCAAATTGAAAAAACAGATAACAATACACTTTATAGAACAGCAGGGATTGTGAAGAGACACACAGGCACAGACACACGCATACACACACACACACACATGATAACATCCGCACTATACACACACGTACACATGGATTCTGTGTTGTAGGTATGTGGTAGTAGAGTAGTATCCTGAGGGTGTTGTGAAATCTGTTGTAGAATGTAATGCAATGTTTTTAATTGTATATAACTGCCTTAATTTTGTTGGACCCCAGGAAGAGTAGCTGCTGCCTTGTCAGCAGCTAATGGGCATCCATAGTAAATACATACCTAACCCTTACGCTGACCTTAACCCAAAACCTAACCCTTACGCTGACCTTAACCCAAAACCTAACCCTTACGCTGACCTTAACCCAAAACCTAAACCTTACGCTGACCTTAACCCAAAACCTAACCCTTACGCTGACCTTAACCCAAAACCTAACCCTTACGCTGACCTTAACCCAAAACCTAACCCTTACGCTGACCTTAACCCAAAACCTAACCCTTACGCTGACCTTAACCCAAAACCTAACCCTTACGCTGACCTTAACCCAAAACCTAACCCTTACGCTGACCTTAACCCAAAACCTAAACCTGGTCCAGGAGGGGCTTCTCCGCTGTTACTAAGCAAAGCTAGATTTTGGAAGAAGTTAACCACTTAACTAGAGAGCTAACTAGCTACTAAGTTAACAAGCCAAATGTATAACTGCAGAGCATTTAGCACATTTTAGACAATTAACTTAATAGTTGTAAGATATCTAGCTGGCAAACATTTAGTTGTGAATTCCATACTGTAGTTAGATCACCTGGTGCCTGCTGCACAACAGTGAGTGACTCACAAGGCTCCGATCTCTCGTTGTTGTGTGCTTGTAAACAAACAGCACGTGACTGGGGACTACCGGAAAGCTTCATAATAAAAAATGATGTGTCAGGTGAAATGAAGAATGCAATCTGTTTTATCTCCCAATGTATTGCACAAGTTGACAGCAGGAATTTACTTAAAAAGTAGCTACCAGTATTCAAAGTTGAGGTGTGGCTCTCGGTCACATATTCTCTGACGTCTGATAGAACAATCCCTTCTTGTATCATCATGCTGTTGTATCATAAGATCCTGTGATTCTACCCTGGTCACATTTGACCTCAGCCTCAGGGGTCATGACCTAGTTATTTAGTAACCCACTCTCATCGGTTACGCTTCCTGATTTTCTTTCATTGCAGATTCACTGTCAACTATCTACCATATCCTCAACACACGTCTTCCATGCTCCACTCCACCCTCCACCTCTCTATTCCTCTGTATCCCCAGTCAGTCGTGTGATGTGTGGTGTCCTTCATGTCCTTCTCTGCCTGCCCTACATCCATCCATCCTCTCACCCCTCTTCATTGTGCTTCTCCTCTGTTTAATGTGGGATAGCGAGGAGCAGCGAGGGGGTTGCCACTCCTTTGATAAAACATAACACAGGGGTTAATCCAGCAGATTAAAGTCCATTTGAAAGCACTGAAATTAATATATAATAGTTAATGCTCTGATTCATTTGAAAGGGTGAATTAGACATCTCTAAAAGCCCAGCTTAAAGAGTGTCTTAAAGTCACATGCAAAGTTAATTGTTTTCCAGTGATAAAACCTGTAACAATATAGAGGAAAATTGAAGGTAGTATTGCGTTGATGAACCAACTTGGTGAGATGCCAAATTGCAACAGTAAAAATGTCATCCCCCACGATTGACACAGTGCAAGAGTTTTGTCCAAATTGGGCCAGTGCTGTCTGAGATATCTCGTGTGACTAATGAACGAACGGATGGACGGAGTCAGATCCACAGTCCCCTTCTCGATTTCATTGTGGGGGACAATTATGGCTTTGGAAGATGGATGTAATTGTGTTGAGATCCTCTGATCACTGGGGTTTGACCACAGGGCCATGCCCTTATAGGGCCAAATATATCACTACTGTACATACCCCATGCTGCTATAGCATGGGATTTGTCAGTGGTACCTTTTAACCCCAAGAGGAGGTGATGGAGAGCTTCTGCTATTGGACGGGCTTGTGTGATCAACTGTACTGCCCTATAGTCCTAGTTGTGCCCTACTATTCAGTTCATGTATGGTATTAATGACTCTCTTTCCTCATGACATGAAACACTGCAGTGGTAGCCAGCATGTATTTCTGATAGTGATTCATTTTGTTGGTATGTAATAATCTCAATGGACAAACTGAAAGTTATAAGGACAGAGAGGGAGACCCCTGTAGCCCCCCTTCCTCCAAGACCATCTGCCTATTCTGGAGACATCAACCTGAGAGATGAGGCAGAGAGGTAGAGAGGGGGACAGAGAGAGAGATAGAGAGAGAAGTAGGGAGGAGAGGAGGACACTCCTCATGCCCTCCTGTGCCAGGCCAATCAGCCCACTGAGCCCGCTGGTCATGTATCTGGGTGCCAGCAGCTTTATGCCCAGACAACTGGCAGAGAGAGGGAAAGAGAGAGAGAGAGAGAGAGAGGGAGAGAAAGAGAGGAGGAGGGGATGAGGAGAGATGCTGAGTGATGGAAGGATAACAGATTCTTGGACGGCATGTGACTTGAGGTCCTGAAGGTGTGACATCAGCTTGAGCCTGACCCACACCTGCCTTTCTAATACCTCTCCCACCATGGCTTCTGGCCTGGCTGCATGTACAGCTGAAGTCGGAAGTTTACATACACCTTAACCAAGTACATTTAAACTCAGTTTTTCACAATTCCTGACATTTAATCCAAGTAAAAATTCCTTGTTTTAGGTCAGTTTGGATCACAACTTTATTTTAATAATGTGAAATGTCAGAATAATAGTAGAGAGAATGATTTATTTCATCACATTCCCAGTGGTTAAGAAGTTTACATTCCCAGTGGGTCAGAAGTCTTGCTTCAATATATCCACATAATTCTCCTCCCTCATGATGCCATCCCCATTTTGTGGTGCACCAGTCCCTCCTGCAGCAAAGCACCCCCACAACATGATGCTGCCACCCCCTTGCTTCACGGTTGGGGTGGTGTTCTTCTGCTTGCAAGCCTCCCCCTTTTTCCTCCAAACATAACGATGGTCATTATGGCCAAACAGTTCTATTTTTGTTTCATCAGACCAGAGGACATTTCTCCAAAAAGTACGATCGTTACGACTTTGAGCCATTCAGAAAGATTGAACCCCCACATGGGTGAGCCAACGGGAGTGACATCAAAAAGGAAAAAAACATGACATTTTCACTGTACAGCCACAGATGAGCCCTTCACACTTCATATGCAATGTCGGCAATGCACACAACACTAAATACCTCCTCCAAGCTAGCTAACCACTGTAGCTAGTATTGACACTATAATTAAATCACAATGGATTAGCTAGCTTCCATGAAACAGCTGCCTGTGTTAGCTGCCGAGTTGGTGCAGTGTTCTTACATAGTTGAAGTCGGAAGTTTACATCCACCTTAGCCCAATACATTTACTCTGTTTTTCACAATTCCTGACATTTAATCCTAGTAAAAATTCCCTGTTTTAGGTCAATTAGGATCAGCACTTTATTTAAAAAATGTGAAATGTCAGAATAATATAGTAGAGAGAATGATTTATTTCAGCTTGTGTTTCTTTCATCACATTCCCAGTGGGTCAGAAGTTTACATACACTCAATTAGTATTTGGTAGCGTTGCCTTTAAATTGTTTAACTTGGGTCGAACGTTTTGAGTAGCCTTCCACAAGCTTCCCACAATAAGTTGGGTGAATTTTTGGCCCTTTCCTCCTGACAGAGCTGGTGTAACTGAATCAGGTTTGTAGACCTCCTTGCTCGTACACGTTTTTTTCAGTTCTTCCCATCAATTCTCTATAGGATTGAGGTCAGGGCTTTGTGATGGCCACTCCAATACCTTGACTTTGTTGTCCTTAAGCCATTTTTCCACTACTTTGGAAGTGTGCTTGGTGTCATTGTCCATTTGGAAGACCCATTTGTGACCAAGCTTGAACTTTCTGACTGATGTCTTGAGATGTTGCTTCAATATATCCACATAATTGTCCTACCTCATGATGCCATCTATTTTGTGAAGTGCACCAGTCCCTCCTGCAGCAAAGCACCCCCACAACATGATGCTGCCACCCCCGTGCTTCACGGTTGGGATTGTGTTCTTCTGCTTGTAAGCATCCCCCTTTTTCCTCCAAACATAACGATGGTCATTATGGCCAAGCAGTTCTATTTTCGTTTCATCAGACCAGAGGACATTTCTCCAAAAAGTATGATCTTTGTCCCCATGTGCAGTTGCAAACCGTAGTCTGGCTTTTTTATGGCGGTTTTGGAGCAGCGGCTTCTTCCCTGCTGAGCGTCCTTTCAGGTTATGTCGATATAGGACTCGTTTTACTGTGGATATAGATACTTTTGTACCTGTTTCCTCCAGCATCTTCACAAGGTCCTTTGCTGTTGTTCTGGGATTGTTTTGCACTTTTCCTACCAAAGTACGTTCATCTCTAGGAGACAGAACGCGTCTCCTTCCTGAGCGGTATGACGGCTGCATGGTCTCATGGTGTTTATACTTGCGTACTATTGTTTGTACAGATGAACGTGGTACCTTCAGGCGTTTGGAAATTGCCGAAACTGACGACTTCAAGGTCTTTGCTGTGTGTACACAAAAGAGACACTGTTCAGAAGTGCTAAGTACTGTCGGCAGGCAATCGTTTGACAATCCTACCGGTGTGTCTGAGTTTTAACTCTACCACCCTAGCACCTCTGTGTGTGTGTGTGTGTGTGTGTGTGTGTGTGTGTGTGTGTGTGTGTGTGTATGTGTGTGTCCGTGTGTGTGTGAGAGAAAGAGAAAGAGATAGATATGTGCATGCCTACATGCCTGTGTGTGTCTCTGCGTCCTCTCCCATTCACCCTTCCCTCTATCAGCAGTGACAATGTAGTAGACAGAATATAGTGCTGAGGAATTGTTATTTGATAAGATAACCAATGGAGTGTGAGTCAGTGTAATACCATTACTCTCCCTATTGGTGAGGCAGAGTGGAAGTGGTATTATTGACCAGTATAGTTAGATTCTCTCCTCTTTCATTCCCTCTCTCATTCTCTCTTTTAATCTGAGCATCCATCTACAGCAGCAGCTCATCCACCCGCATGGCAGACATCGCTTCCCACACACCCACAGCCAGAGAGAAGACGCAGCCACATTAAAGAGAGGCAGAGAGAAAAATGAACAGACAAAAATATCAAATTATCGCCTGCAATTAATTATCTGCAAGTAGAAAGACACAATAAAAGTGATAAAGGCCTCTTTATCTCCATCTTAACGGAGGAAAGATGGCAGCAGCATGTTATCACCTCCTTTGTATTCAATAGAAAACATTTTCTTTGCTATTGCATTGCAGAGTAAATGATGTGGGCTTATCGGATTAGGGATCTCTGGGTAATAAATACTGTTGTTTTATTTCCCTCCCCTCCTTAAACATGATTACTGTTTACAATTTGGCAATATTATTACAACACTCTATGGCAGCGCATATTTGCATAATGACTTGCTGTTTAAATCACTTGAATCTACTGGCTGAGGAAAGAGAGTGAAGAGAAATGCAGGCTTCTACTATTGTACCTTACTGTCCGTCCCCCTCCTTTTCTTTGGCTCTGATGTGCTCTCTCTCACTCTCTCTATCTCTCTCTCTCTCTAGCCCAGTCTATTTCTTTCTGCCTGACCCTCTCCTGGTCTCCCTAACTGTTTCCTGTATATATATGTATAATATATAATATATATGTATAATATATATATATATATTATATATATTATATATATATATTATATATTATATATATATACTGTATATATATATATATATATATATATATATATATATATATTAGCTTCTCCCCCCCCCTCTCCCCCGTTCTAAACTTAATATATGTTGTACAGTACATCGTAATATGAGGCCATCCCCTGGTCTGACACCACTGAATGTTTTCCCGTGGACTTAAGTAAGTGTGTGTGCGTGTGTGTGTGGCATTCATTTTTCAGTCATAATGCCCTTTCTGGCTGCAGTGGTCTCCTCCACAGAGTTCCAGGGCATTTAACTCCTGCGTCCTGGTCATGTGAGCTGGCAACAGGCTGTGCATACACAACGCCCATTGGACTAATTAAAGTGTGTGTGAGGCAGCCTGGGTGCCCGTTCAGAGCAGACTAACTGATGGAGATTAGATCAGTATCTGGGTGTGGAACAAAGACCACTTCCTGCTCAACAGAGATATCAGTGTCCCAGCTCTACTGCCGAGCTGTCAGGGCTATACACACACAGTCGTGTGTGTGTGTGTGTGTGTGTGTGTGTGTGTGTGTGTGTGTGTGTGTGTGTGTGTGTGTGTGTGTGTGTGTGTGTGTGTGTGTGTGTGTGTGTGTGTGTGTGTGTGTGTGTGTGTGTGTGTGTGTGTGTGTGCATACGTGCGTAGGACATTTCTCGGGGACAGTAAACATTTTGAATAATTATCCCATCGAGAGACCAAGAAGAGGATGAAGGACAGACAAGTTATTTCTTCAGACTTCACGAAGGTAGCTATTATAACCTTGACTGTTTCCCAGAGCCTTCTGTAGTCTTGTGGCTGTAGGCAGCTCCAGGCCATGTCTGTCTGTCTGTCTGGCCACCACACCACCAATCACTGACATCTTGGTGCTGGGCCACATGGCCACAGACTAATCACATAACGCCAGAGACAGAGTTGATAAGTTCCTCTCCGTTACCACAGACGATGACCCAGCTCAGCAGACCCCGGTGGCATAGCTAACCAACAGACACAACAAACACAGACTCTACAATAACAACACTCCATCTCACTGGCTCGGTTTGACTTAAACACCTTTTTTCTCTTATCTGACCCAACTCTGACCCTATCATGATTACATAATAGAGTACATTACTACTTTGGCTCTCATACTCTCTCTATACAGTACTATCTACACATGTAATTTAAGTTTAGTCAGGCATCATTAGCTGATTAAGGCAGACAGTGGAAGGTGCAGTAGATTGTGTTTGAGGTTTTATTTGGTGATCTAAATTGATGATACAATTTACCCGGTGTCTCACAGTCTCCTCTGTGACATTTTTTTGAGGAAGATTAATCTAGAGAGAGTTGGACTGAAACACTGCAGAGTTCTCAGGCCTTAGGGGGTACTTTCTCTTCTCCACCGCTCATTCCTCCTATATATCGACCTGTATCATAATGATTTTCTTTTTCCTCAGTGCCAATCTCTCTCTCTCTTTCTCTTTCTCTCACTCTCTGTCTCACCCCCCCCCCCCCCCCCTCTCTCTCTCTCTCTCTCTCTGTCTGCCTTACTCACTGGACCCAAAACACAATTAATAGTTGCTGAAGGAATATTGGATGACAAATGAAAAAGACACACAGGTGCATTTGTGTTTGTTCATGGTGTTTGGCAGTGTGTGTTTGTGTGTAGGGTAGTGAGGTTAGCAGGTCTTTCCCCTCTTACTGTTGGGAGGTTTGTTCTCTTGGTTCTCTTATTGGCCATGAGGTAGCTGGGTCGTTCCACCAATTCGGTGGAAGTGTAACTAAAAAAGTTTGATTTCACCTAATTTTAACATTCTGTCACAAAGAGCACATGTTCAACTTGATAAAAAAACTAATTTTGCCATCTCAAGTGGTTAAATAAAAAAAGTGACTGTAGTACGTGGCTATTCGACAAAATGGTGAATAGCCAACTCTGCTATTTTGTTTGTTGTTTCGCATTGTTTGTAAATTATTTTGACTACCTCATGATAAGCTGTAGTCCACACTATCTACCGAAAGAGTTCTCATCTATATTATTTGTAGCCATCTATTTATCACCACAAACCGGCACCAAGACCGCACCCAACGAGCTGTATAAGGCCATAAGCATGATGCTCATCCAGAAGTGGTGCTCCTAGTGGCCAGGGACTTTAATGCAGGGAAACTTAAATCCGTTTTACCTCATTTCTACCAGCATGTCACATGTGCAACCAGAGGGAAAAAACTCTAGACCACCTTTAATCCACACACAGAGACGTGTACAAAGCTCTCCCTCGCTCTTCATTTGGCAAATCTGACCATAATTCTATTCTCCTGATTCCTGCTTGCAAGCTAAATCTAAAGCAGGAAGTACCAGTGACTCGCGCAATACGTAAGTGGTCAGATGTTACGGATGCTACACTACAGAAATGTTGTACTAGCACAGACTGGAATAGGTTCCGGGATTCCACCTCAGTCACCAGCTTCATCAATAAGTGCATCGACGACACCATCCCCACAGTACATTTCCCAACCAGAAGCCATGGATTACAGGCAACATCCGCTACGAGCTAAAGGCTAGAGCTGCCGCTTTCAAGGAGCGGGACACTAATCCAGACACTTTTAATAAATTCCGCTATGGCAGGGCTTGCAAACTATTACAGACTTCAAAGGGAAACCCAGCCGCGAGCTGCCCAGTGACACGAGCCTACCAGACGAGCTAAATGCCTTTCATGTTCGCTTCGAGGCAAGCAACACTGATCTCTTTCATGATCATGTGAAACGTCAATTTCTATGGAAATGCTGGGATGTGTTTTTCAATGATATTAAAGGTAATTATGATGCAACTATGACGGTGATACTATATGGATTACAATCATTATCATGAATATTAAGGCTATACGCACTACATTTTACACACATAGACACTCAACCATGCAAATTGGTAGAGTTATTATTTATTTGGACATCACACATTATAGACTTACTCTTATACAGACATCGTACACACTCACTAAATCACATCCAATATCATACACATCAACCTACTCAGATTTACTACACACATAATATCTTCTCTAAATTTTGTGGCATTGGCTTACAGGCACAGGGAAGGGAATTCTAAATATCAGACCTTTGAAAGCTCTAATTTTGACCGTCATAATACCTCTGATGGCAGTAACTTTACAAGCACTAATTATGGTCAATTTAGACTGAGAATAGTATCTAGTTATGGTAAGGGGTGGAAATAAGTATAGCCAGTTATAATTCTAATGGTTTAGCAGATTCTAAAAAAAGAAGATCAGTCTTTACATGGCTAAAAGAAAAGGAATATAAAATATACTGTTTACAGGGAACTCACTCTACATCCTTAGATTAAGTTGTGTGGAAAACGGAATGGGGTGGTGAAATAATTTTCTGTCATGGACAAAGGAACTCAATAGGTGTGATGATATTAATTAACAACGATTTCGCTCTGAATGTGCAAATAGTCAGGAATGATTCACAAGGAAGGTGGATCTTTTTGAATATGAAAGTGGATGAAAAAGAGATTTGTCTCATTAATCTGTATGGTCCAAATCAGGATGATCCACACTTCTTCTAAAAATATTTATACCAATTTATTGAACTTACAGGCCACAAACGATCAAATCATTAAAGTGTTAGACTATAACACAGTGTTAAGTACCTCAATGAACCGTAAAGGAAATCACTCTGCAAATCATCACCTTGCCCTTAAGAAAATCACAAATATTATGGACATATTAGATATAGTTGAAATTTAGAGACTAAAAAACCCTGACCTAGTGAGATATACATGGAGACTTAATCAAGCTAGTCGTCTTGACTACTTTCTTGTCTCTTTCTCTCTAAATCAAAGGTTCAAAAAGTTTTAATAGGAGACGGAATGCGATCGGATCATCATCTCAGCTTTCACATAACTCTTATAGAATTTCCACATGGACGGGGATATTGGAAATTTTATCAAAGTTTACTGGAGGACAGCTTATTTTTTTTACCTTTTGCGACTAGGGGGCAGTATTTTCATTTTTGGATAAAAAATGTTCCCGTTTTAAACTGGATATTTTGTCACGACAAGATGCTCGACTATGCATACAATTGACAGATTTGGATAGAAAACACTCTGACGTTTCCAAAACTGCAAAGATATTGTCTGTGAGTGCAACAGAACTGATGTTACAGGCAAAACCCAGATAAAAATCCAATCAGGAAGTGCCGCATTTTTTGAAACCGCTTCATGCCAATGAATCCTTATATGGCTGTGAATGGGCTACGAATGAGCTTACGCTTTCTACGTATTCCCCAAGGTGTCTACAGGATTGTGACGTCTTTTTACGCATTTATGTTGATGAATAGCCGTAAGGGACCACATTGAGCAAGTGGTCACATGATGGCTCCTGCAGAAAATCTTGCGGAAAGTACTGAGGTAGCCATTTTTCCAATCGCTTCTTATGAGAAACCAATTGTCCCGACAGATATATTATCGAATAGATATGTGAAAAACACCTTGAGGATTGATTCTAAACAACGTTTGCCATGTTTCTGTCGATATTATGGAGCTAATTTGGAAAAAAGTTTGGCGTTGTAGTGACCGCATTTTCCGGTCGATTTCTCAGCCAAACGTGAAGAACAAACGGGAGCTATTTCGCCTACAAAAATAATCTTTTTGGAAAAAAGGAACATTTGCTATCTAACTGGGAGTCTCCTGAGTGAAAACATCTGAAGTTCTTCAAAGGTAAATTATTTAATTTGATTGCTTTTCTTATTTTCGTGAAAATGTTGCCTGCTGCTAGCAGAGCCTAGCATAGCATTATGCCATGATAAACTTACACAATTGCTTGTCTAGCGTTGGCTGTAAAGCATATTTAGAAAATCTGAGATGACAGTGTGATTAACAAAAGGCTAAGCTGTGTCTCAATATATTTCATTTGTGATTTTCATGAATAGGAAGATTTTCTAGGAAGATTTATGTCCGCTGCGTTATGCTAATTAGTTTGAGGCGATGGTTACGCTCCCGGATCCGGGTTTGAGAGTCACAAGAATTAACTAAGACAAAATCATTTATAACTTAATTTTTCCAGTATAATATAGGTTCAGAAAATCCCCTTATTGTTTGGGATACCTTTAAATGTACCTTCAGAGGTCATTCAATTCAATATAAAAAAGCAGTTTCTGGCTAAAGAGACAAGACTAACAAGGGAAATACATTAACTAATAGTACAGGTAGACAGCAATAAAAACGATACTACAGAGATACAAAAGTTAGAGGAAAAACAAAATTAACTTGAAGAACTTATTCAAGAACAATCCAATGTAATCTATCACAGGAATTAAACAAACTTGATGGAATATGTAGGAAAAATGCACAAAATTCTTCCTGAATCTCCAATACAGGAATGCTAACAAAAAGAATTAGCAGAAATTCGTTACTGAAGATGGCGTCATCTATGATTCTCCAAATTATGTTTTAAAAGAGGAAGCTAAATATTTTAGGCAGATGTTCTCTTTACATCCTCTCTCACTGAATGAAGATTATGGTAAGGAATTCTTTCCAAATAATGTAAAATTTGGAAAAATTAACAAATGTCCAGAAAGATCAGTGCAAAGGCCAAATTACAGAGGAATACATTTTTAAGGCTATTAAATCCTTTTAGTCTGTAAAAAAACCCAGGGCTTGATGACATACCGGTAGAGGTATATCAAGCTTTTTTTGATATACTAAAAGCTCCATTGTTAGATTGTTTTAATATAGACATGGTAGTCTGTTAGGTACTCAGCAGGAAGGTCTGATTTCTCTATTATTAAAACAAAACCCAGATGCCAAATACAAAGATCCAGTCTATCTAAAAACCTGGAGAACCCTTTCACTTCAATATTGTGATGCAAATATACTAGCGAAATGCATAGCACTCAGAATTTAAAGGGTTTTACCAAGTATTGTTCATCCTGATCAGACAGGTTTTTTACATGGACAATTTTTTTACCTTTATATAACTAGGCAAGTCAGTTGAGAACAAATTCTTATTTTCAATGATGGCCGAGGAACAGTGGGTTAATTGCCTTGTTCAGGGTTAGAACGACAGAATTTTATCTCGTCAGCTCAGGGATTCAATCTAGTCCAATGCTCTAACCACTAGGCTACCTGCCGCCCCGATACATTGGAGATAATATAGAACAACTACTAGAAATAATAGAACATCATGAAACATCTAAGAAGCCAGGACTGGTATTTATAGCGGATTTTGAAAAGGAATTTGATAAAGTACGTTTTTTCATTTTTTTCCCTCGATAATTCTCTTATAAAATGGGCAAAATAATGTATAGCAACCCCAGGTGTAGAATAGTAAATAACGGCTACGTCTCAGAGAGTTTTGAATTGTCAAAAGGAGTTAAACAAGGGTGTCTGCTGTCACCATATCTATTCGTTATGGCCATCAAAATGTTAGCTATTAAAATCAGATCTGATAACAACATTAGAGGATTAGAAATCCAAGGCTTAAAAACAAAGGTGTCCATGTATGCCGATGACTCAATTGTTATATTAGGTTCTCAAGCTAATTCCCGGCAATGTCCCACTGAAGATCTAGATAACTTTAAGTGTACGTATTACGCATTGGATCTTTAAAAACTTTTACATTACCCTGTAGTTTACCTATTAAATGGACTGATGGTGAAGTAGACATATTTGGTATTCATATCACAAAATATTTAAATAAGCTCTCCACAATGAATTTCAATAGAAAACTTGTAAAAATAGACACCGGTCTATTCATGGAAAAATTGCCCTGATTAACTCCTTTGTCATATCTCAGTTTACTCACTTACTTATGGCGCTGCCTACTCCTGATGATTCATTTTTCAAATCATATGAGCAAAAAATAGTTTGCTTTATCTGGGTCGCTAAACCAGACAAAATAATACGAGCCTATCTATATAATGAATATGAATTGATTGGGTTGAGATTATTAAATATAAAATAACTAAACCTCTCTCTAAAACCTTCACTTATTCAAAAGTTTTACTTGAACCCTAAATGGTTCTCAAGTAGATTACTAAGAAAACCTCATCCATTGTTTAAAAATTGCCTTTTGGCCTTTGTGTAGATAGTCGTGTCTCATTTTCGATTAATTGATAATGATACTTTTTTCAAAGTATCTATCTTTTTCAAACAAGCATTGCAGAGCTGGCTACAATTTCAATTTCATCCCCCTGACAAGATAGAAAAAATATTCCAACAAATATTGTGGCTGAACTCAAATATGCAGGTTGGTAAAATACCTGTATTTATGAGAAAGATGTTTGAAAAGGGTAATTTGTTCTTAAATTATATTGGAAATTGGAATGGTAGAGTTATGTCCTTCATGGAGTTATCAGAATTGTGCGGGTAGGTCTGCTCAATCCAAGAGTACAACCAATTGATTACAGCATTACCCCAAAATGGAGGAGGCAAGTGGCAGTGGGAGGAGGTAGGGAACGGGTCTGTCTGACTAACATAAAGGATCAAAACTGGTGGAGGAATAAAAATAGCATAAATAGGAAAGTATACCAGTTTCATTTGAGGACCAGGATGATGACAACTGTGCCATATAGATTGCAAAATAGTTGGGAAGAGATTTTTGATGTACCGATTCCATGGTACAGGGTGTATGAGTTGATAATAATGAAGTACGCAAATTTCAAGACTTCGTGCTTTTCAGCTAAAATTATAATATAGAATTCTTGCCACCAACAAAATGTTGAATATTTGGGGCATAAAATCATCGAAGCTCTGCAGATTTTGTTGTGAGGATACAGAATCAATAGACCAATTCTTTTGGTATTGCCCTCGGGTATCCTGTTTGTGGTCTCAGGTTCAGGAATGGATGAAAATGCATAGCATTGATCTAAAATTGACCCTAGAAATAGTACTGCTAGGAGATCTGAAGAGACCGGGTCAGTCAATTACTAATATACTAATACTCTTAGTAAAAGTATTTATCTTCAACTCGCAATCTGTGGATTCTATTCGATAGACTGAAATTGTACATTAAACATCACAGCATAGTTGAAAGACATACACTTCTGTTCAAAAGTTGTCACTTAGAAATGTCCTTGTTTTTGAAAGAAAAACAAAAAAAAATGTCCATTAAAATAACATCTAATTGATCAGGAATACAGTGTGGACATTGTTAATGTTGAAAATGACTATTGTAACTGGAAACGGCAGACTTTTTATGGAATATCTACATAGGCCCATTATCACCAACCATCACTCCGGTGTTCCCTGGTGTTCCAAGGCCCTAACCAAAATAGACAGAGGAGAGGAGTCGCCTCTTCACTGTTGACGTTGAGACTGGTGTTTTGTGGGTACTATTTAATGAAGCTACGAGTTGAGGACTTGTGAGGCATCTATTTCTCAAACTAGACCCTCTAATGTACTTGTCCTCTTGCTCAGTTGTGCACCAGGGCCTCCCAATCCTCTTTCTATTCTGGTTAGAGCCAGTTTAAAATTCAATATTAGTGAATTTTCTTTACTTAAAATATCAGAGGTACGCAAAATGCACTCATTTTGTTGAACGACCCGGCCATTATTGGTCTCAGACTGTCAACTCTGCTGTATTATTGTACATATATACAGTATCTACTGCTTGATTCTGCTGAATGATATTCTCTATTCATTTTGACGGTGGTGGTTCATGATATGTAAGTGTGTATATCATCGCTACAGTGTTACAGTATGCACATCATACACAAGGGCATACAGATACTCCAACGCACAGAGTCTGAATCCTCCTTCTCGCCAATGCGTCATATGAAGTAGCTCAGTAGTACTGTATGTCCTTGTGTTAACCCTACTCCCTGCCCCTGCCTCCCCTCTATCCCTCTACCCAATCTGCTAGAGATTGTCCCAGCACTAAGCACACAGAGAGCTAACCCTGGTCACGAGAGGGACAGCACCATCCTCCCAGCAGGCACTAGGGTGGGAAACGTGGGGTAAACAAATCTGTGGTGGTGGAACAGAAGGTGCAAGGCTATTATTCTCCTAAGCCTTGTCAGGGGGGTCCTGCAGGATTAGGCTAATCAGGACATCTCAGGCCCTGTTCTCCTCCTGTCCCGTATCCCTCCTCAGTCATCGTCATGGAGATGTCTGTCACTCGCCCCCTTTCCACCTGTCCAGCTTTCCTCTGCTGACAGAAAGAAATAGGGAGTTTGTCAGTTAGTCTTTTTTATCATCTATACTCAGGCTTGCAAAATGGCCACCGTCAGGCTTTTCCTTGGCTCAGCATAAAAGTGCCATTGAGTTGTTTTCTTTGTGAACCGGCGGTGTATATTTCCAGTGAAATGAGGATTGACCTTGACAGTTGGGCGAGGAAAAGCGGATGTTATTTAAATCCACATTGAGCTGTCTAGGAGGGTCAGCCGGTTCTAGAGAACAAGACAAATTCTACAGCCCTCTCTCTCTCTCACTGCCGGGATCGATTAGGCTGAGGTTAGTTAGGCACTGATATACAGTATGACCTGTGTGTCTCTGACACAATAATTATTTTCCCTGTACCCTGGTGGTGTAATGTTGCGCCAGCCCCTCAATGCCTATGAAACCTGCTTTAGCTATTTGATATCCTTTTTAATGTGAATGTAACTTTCTTACTTCCCATATAAACGAGTCTTTATTCTAGTAACTTCACTTTGGCTTTGCTTCATGGCATACATTTAAGGGTCTACTCTGCTGCACCTTGGCAAGGGGAGGACAGAATGGTTAAAAAGGAGAAAGAAAGGAGAGGAAAAGAGAGTAGGAGTCTGGGAGCAAAGCCATGAAGCCAAAGAAGAATAAAGAGGTAGGGACTGTGGAACACAGAGGTAGTCTCCCTGTATACGTTATGGTGACGGTAGTGGTGTTGGTGGTCTATCTGTGTTCATTGACAGTGTGCGGGTCAAAATCCCTCTTGTGTTCCCTTTTACATGTAGATGAGCTGAGCCTCTCCAGCCCTGCATGGTAGGTCCTCTCTATTGAGTCCTTTATGCCTGGCTTTGAGGGGCTCTGAGGGGCCTGACTAACCCTCTGTAGAGCCCTCGTGCCTCCCTGCCCCCTGCTTTGTCTCCATGCTGGAGTGGATGCTGCCTGTCTGGCTCAGCACTGGGACCAGCTCCATAGTAATAAAGCTGCCGTGAAGGGATTGGCTAGGGGCTCTGTATGTCCAGTAGTGTACCTGATTGAAGGCGTGACTGGTAGATTTAAGGCCCTAGCTGGCTGGGCGGGTCATTTTCCACACGTTAATGCTTCTGGGTGTGATTGCTGTTGGCCCCCGTGGCTGGTTTGGCAGTAGTGTATGAGGGAGGGTTTGTTGGTTGATGCGTGAGAGGGTATTGATACAATAGTCATATTGTTGTAATCAAGGGTTATTTTGTGTTTTGATTCCCTGCTGGGGTGAGAGAATGCAATAGGATGAAGGCCACTGGTGTTACTCAATAATACATTTCCCCAATGCCCCTGCCTTCCTGCTCCTCCCGCCTGCTATGACACATCATACCTGCCCTCCAGTGTCTCCCTCCTAGATACAGGGTCAGGTAAATGTCTCTAGTTTAGAGACATGGGGGCAAAGCCATTCATCATTCCTTGAAAGCACCAAATCAACATTATTCTTGGACGACTAGGCTGCAGCTGGCTCTGCAGGGGGATGGGGGGGACTAGTGTAGGAGGGAGAGCTGGTTTTAAAATGCAGAGGAAGCAGACAGAGACCCTGGTTGGTTTCCCTGCCAAGCCCTGGGTTCTGTGTGTTCTGTTCTGCCTGCAGTCTAGCCACTGCTGTGCTGTGCTGATGTTGCCTGGTGTGTGTGTCTTCCAGGGCATGCTGGGAGCTGCAGTCAGGCTTGACTTTCCCTCTACAAAACGCTGATTACAATGACAGGCAATTTGTGTCCTAACCTCTGGGGTCACACATATATACACACACGAGGACACTTTCTTAAAGGGGAACACACACATATATTGCCATGCCTCAAAGGGAAAAGTTAAATTGATATGTAGCTATAAAAATACACTCTATGATACCAAATAGGCCCAGATCTGAAGCTGAATAGTTTCCAGTGGCTTAAGCCCTGCATATAAAACAGAGCCAAAGTGAACGCAGGTGATAGCAGGAGTTCCTAAACATCCTCATAGTTGATATACAGAGGAATCACCTCATCGCGCTCTCTAACACAGCTGTCAGAAGCCACTCCTCATTAAGATCCCTGACTTCATTGTCCTACATAAATAATTGAAAAACTCCAAGCAGACCGGGAAAAAGGCAAATGTTGCTAAAATGCAATTTGCAGGTGAACAATGGGCCTGGAACTATGTTCAATTCATAAAAGTGGCTTTAATGCAGTGAAACTTAATGAGGTAGTGAGCAACACGCAAGAATGCACTCACTCACACACACACACTGGTACGCACACACTCACTCACACACACACTGGTACGCACACACTCACTCACACACACACTGGTACGCACACACTCACTCACACACACACTGGTACGCACACACTCACTCACACACACACTGGTACGCACACACACACACACTCACTCAAACACACACTGGTACGCACACACACACTCACACACACTCTTAATGAGGAAGGGAAGCAAGGCAATATTGAGTTAGGACAGGGTTTTTAGGTTAATATGAATAGCTAGTCTTGTGTTTGTATCTATTTCTAGATACAGCCATGCTCTGTATTAGCCAGTGGCTGCAAAAGAAACCGTTTTGCCACAGTGTCTATTGTGTCTATAGCGTGTAGTGTTGCTCTGTGTGTATGGCTTTTCTGGTAAGGTAAAGTAAGGGTCTCCAGCTCCATGCACCTGTGGCTCAGCAATCAATAGCTCTAATAATCGATGACTAGGGCTGTGACGGTCATCGATTTTTGGATGACAGTAATTGGTCAGCCAAATGACCACAGTCACAATTATAACCATAAGAATAGCAAAAAGACACACATATTGTCCTCTCCTCTGCTCCTGACTGCATGTGCTGCTGCAGGGGGTGGCAACTGAAGACTAGTTTGCTACAACACCTCCATGTTATAGCAGAAACAGACTCAACCTCATGAATGCTCGGCCTACCCGTATTCAGTGAGCTGTTAGTTTCATGCAATTTGTTGATTTCTTTCTACAGTCTTCATCGATGACTGTCGGTTACACGGTTATATGGTAATAGTGCCAGCCATATCGATGGCTGTATTCATTTTGGCCTCTGTGCCTGCCGCCAGGGATTTAATGAAGAGTATTGCTGGAGGGTTTTCCCCGTAGGTAGAGTCACAGTCTGATGGAGATTACATATCTTTTTGTTTCTCAAATGAGTCCAAATCAAAGTATGCGAAACGGAGCAGGGAGGGCACTACTCCGTTTATACATATTTTGAAGCATCGATGCCTGCTTCAACGGAAAGTTTAAGCACAGAAATATGATGCAACCACATAACAAATTATGCAAAATGTATTGAACTCAGTGGCACCCATTATTTGAGCTGAAGCAAAAGAAAATCAACTCCAACTTGGGAATTGAACATTGCCCATTCACGTCTCATATGTTGGCTAAATACAATATTTAATCTTGATACATGAATAAATACATACTGTGTCATGTTAGCATGTTAACCTGCATACAATACCCACTGTAGTGTACGTAGATTGTAAGCCCATTGTAAGTCAATAGGACTAACATAAACTGGCTAGCTACTACTGCTAGCTAGCTAGATAGCCACGAATTAGCAGCTAAGTTACCCACGAATTTACCTTGCATAACATTCGCTTTAGGTCGTTTTTGCCTGTTAACTATCTGGTTAGCTAGATTATTGCAATTCACATATAGCTAGTTGAAAGCTATGAAGTAAAAGGTGTGCTTTGTGTATATCTTGTTTGGTCTCTATTATTGCCATTGTCCTGGCTGGGGAAGGTTCAGTGAACGGGGAGGTGCAGTTAGGGGGAGTGCGAGTGCTTCTCAAATGTAACGTTTTATGTGGTCTCCACACTCATGTCCTCACAAGAACGTAGTCAAGAGAACGTCCTCGGACAATTCACTCACAGCATGAGGGTGTGGAGTACCATAGCATGCATATTGAGACACACCCCCTGTGTGGGTAATGTGTGTTGTATGTGTGAGTGGGTGCTTGACATGTGCATATCATATTCAATGTATTATTTAAAACACTTTGGGATATGGAATGTTTTTATTTTATAGTATGACATCTACTATCTGTATCCCCAATACTCTTATAATGTCCTATTCTCGTAACCTAGCCAGTTACAATTCATGTTCTCCTGTTCTTATGAAGCATTTCCAGGTTCTGACCCTCGATGGGTCAAGTTAGACTATGGTGTGTCAGTTCTGGTCTACAGACTGTCTGTTCCCAGGGCTCAGAGACCCAACAGACCATTGATGAAGTCAAATAGCTGATGAGGAGACATTACAGTGTCACTGACTGACTGATTGACTGACCAATCAATAGTGCCATTCAAGACCGAGGGATCTTTCTGACTCTGGCCTGGTGTCACACTGTAGTAAGGTCAGGTAATACTACTACAGCCTCTAGTCAGGTAATACTACTACAGCCTCTAGTCAGGTAATACTACTACAGCCTCTAGTCAGGTAATACTACTACAGCCTCTAGTCAGGTAATACTACTACAGCCTCTAGTCAGGTAATACTACTACAGCCTCTAGTCAGGTAATACTACTACAGCCTCTAGTCAGGTAATACTACTACAGCCTCTAGACAGGTAATACTATTACAGCCTCTAGTCAGGTAATACTACTACAGCCTCTAGTCAGGGAATACTACTATAGCCTCTAGTCAGGTAATACTACTACAGCCTCTAGTCAGGTAATACTACTACAGCCTCTAGTAAGGGAATACTACTACAGCCTCTAGACAGGTAATACTACTACAGCCTCTAGTCAGGTAATACTACTACAGCCTCTAGTCAGGTAATACTACTACAGCCTCTAGTCAGGTAATACTACTACAGCCTCTAGTCAGGTAATACTACTACAGCCTCTAGACAGGTAATACTACTACAGCCTCTAGTCAGGTAATACTACTACAGCCTCTAGTCAGGTAATACTACTACAGCCTCTAGTCAGGTAATACTACTACAGCCTCTAGTCAGGTAATACTACTACAGCCTCTAGTCAGGTAATACTACTACAGCCTCTAGTCAGGTAATACTACTACAGCCTCTAGTCAGGTAATACTACTACAGCCTCTAGTCAGGTAATACTACTACAGCCTCTAGTCAGGTAATACTACTACAGCCTCTAGACAGGTAATACTACTACAGCCTCTAGTCAGGTAATACTACTACAGCCTCTAGTCAGGTAATACTACTACAGCCTCTAGTCAGGTAATACTACTACAGCCTCTAGTCAGGTAATACTAGTACAGCCTCTAGTCAGGTAATACTACTACAGCCTCTAGACAGGTAATACTACTACAGCCTCTAGTCAGGTAATACTACTACAGCCTTTAGTCAGGTAATACTACTACAGCCTCTAGTCAGGTAATACTACTATAGCCTCTAGTCAGGTAATACTACGACAGCCTCTTGTCAGGTAATACTACTACAGCCACTTCTACTACGGTGGAGCTCAGTGCTGGTTATGTTTGGCTAGGAGCCACTACTGTACTCTCTCTGCCTGCTATGCTTATTCCTGGCTCCATGGTGCCTGACTGCTGGAGGAAATGAGAGGTGACACATGTCAGCCATCCAGCTGCCTTCTCTCTGTTGAGCTGGCTTTAAATTTAAACATACAATCGCTATGTATGGATCGGCTATGGAAGGGAGTGTGTTTGTGTGCTCTGCTGTCTGACACTTGCTCCATTCCTATCACGACATGTGACAAAGCCGCGGCTGGGTTCTGGCCTTTTGATCCGGAGGTGCAAACACTGTCAACATGCTTTAGCGGTGTTGCTGGGCGTCTCTGTTTGTGTGTATGTGCTGAGTCACTTTGTATCTGTGTCATTGTGAGTGTGTGTGAAGTGCAATGCATTGACACAGGATGTTGACTGGATCAAATGATATTGTACTATTGGCAGAGCTATGTCAGTATCTCTGTTTTAAATGTATATTCTCTACTGAGAATTCTGTTATATATTCTCCCTTCTGGCTAAGTTCCCTGTGTCATAGACAAATAACTGCACTATCCAGCTGAGAGAGGACCTTGTTATGGTATGAGATAGCGATAGGGGCGTGTGGTGGGATAGCGTTTGCTTTCATTGGACGAGCTTAAAACATGCAGAGTTTAAACCAAGATTTCATTGTTTTAAAAAATGTCAGGAGAGCAAAGAAACTCCATCAGTCCTAATAGTGCCGCTGACTTTTCCCAGCGTTGCATCATCTGTCTGATGTGCTCGCTAAGTCTGGTGGCAGCCAGCCCTTCCCTTCTCCCTGGAAGCAAATGAAATCTCAACCCTACAGCCAGTTCTGATATTGGGTACTGCTGAGTAGTTGATATGCCATTATGATAAAATCAAGAAATGTCAAGGACTCTGCTGATGCATTTTGATATTTTCAGCTGTTTTTCTCCCTAGTTTTTTGGCACCAGTCCATAGAAGGATGGTTGACTTTTTCCAGCAGCAGCATCATTCATGTTTGATCTGGTGACAGTCACAGTGAGGCAGCCTGGGTATTCACTCCTTAAAACGCCCCTGAAAAATAAATCCCTCGGTGGTGTATTGGAAACCTATTGCAGCAGCTGATTGGATTCCTTGCAGGCTCTCAATGTAGATTAAGGTTAAGCGATACTGTTGTGTTATTCTGCAGGGCCTCATGGGTTTGCTCCAGGCCTCATCTCCTCTGCTGCCAACCACAGAGCCTGGGTAATAATCTATTGTCTGGGGCAGCACTACCGCTACCACTACCCAATAACAGTTTAGCTTCAAATACACATCTGAGTACAGAGGAGAGGAGAGGAGAGGAGAGGAGAGGAGAGGAGAGGGGAGGGGAGGGGAGAGGAGAGGAGAGGAGAGGAGAGGAGAGGAGAGGAGAGGAGAGGAGAGGAGAGGAGAGGAGAGGAGAGGAGAGGAGAGGAGAGGAAGGGAGGGGTGCTGTTGCCAAGTCCATATTGATCACGGGTCACTGCAGGCTAAAAGGACCCGGCGCTCCAAGAAAGTCCCAGAAATGCATTAGAGCCTAAACAACTTCTCCCTTACCGCTCAGTTAGAGGGATAAACGGGAGGGGGATGACATGTACCCGTCTGTATCCCACCACAGTAAAATATCAACCCATCATTTCATCATGATGTCAGGCCTCATTAGCTGAGCTATGAGGTGGGAGAGAAGAGGTCTTCACCTCTTTACATGGCATCTCTTAGTTAATAATATCCTCCATCATCTGAATATATCTGGTAATCTATGGTGCTCCAGCTTTGAGGGAGGAGGGGGAGGTTGAAGGTCGAGGTGGGATTTGTAATGGATCATGCAGGGTAGCAGCAGCCAGGGCTTTTCCACCAAGCAGGAAATTAAGGGCATGGGTCTTCCTGGATGCCGGTCGTTTGTCTCCCTCTTTAAATAGACTGTAGATGATTGAATTTGGTGTGTGGGTGTGGTGTGTTGGGGAATGCAGGGGCATTCAGCTAGATAGATTGTTTATCTTATAAGTGTGCCGTCTATCCTTTTTCTCTGAATGAAACTGAATGGTCTGTGGGTCAGACTAGCTTGTTTTAGTAGACTAGGGGGAGAGGGTTAAATACATGTGAAATACAGCTGTGTTTAAATATTGTTCACTGGCCTGAATCCAGCTTCATAGCACTGCTCGAAACATAGACGAGAAGAGGAAGGGGAGATGGTGAGGGAATAGAAAGGCTGTACATCTTGACTGACTGCATCACCCTTTGGTATGGCAACTGCTTGGGATCCGACCGCAAGGCGCTACAGAGGGTAGTGCGTACAGCCCAGTACATCACTGGGGCCCAGCTCCCTGCCATCCAGGACCTCTATACCAGGCAGTGTCAGAGGAAGGCCCTAAAAAGACTACAGCCACCCAAGTCATAGACTGTTCTCTCTTCTACCACACGGCAAGCGGTACTGATGCACCAAATTTGGAACCAACAAGACCCTGAACAGTTTCTACCCCCAAACCATAAGACTCCTAAATAGTTAAATAGTTAACCAAATAGCCACCTGGACTACCTGCACTGACCCTTTTTACACTAACTCTTCTGTCTCATCACAAACGCTGCTGCTACTGTTTACTATCTGTCACTTTATTCCTAGTTACATGTACATATCTACCTCAGTTACCTCGTACCCCTGCACATCCACTCAGTACTGTACCCCTTATATACTGTATCTACCTCACCTCGTACCCCTGCACATCCACTCAGTACTGTACCCCTTATATACTGTATCTACCTCACCTCGTACCCCTGCACATCCACTCAGTACTGTACCCCTTATATACTGTATCTACCTCAGTTACATCGTACCCCTGCACATCCACTCAGTACTGTACCCCTTATATACTGTATCTACCTCAGTTACCTCATACCCCTGCACATCCACTCAGTACTGTACCTCTTATATACTGTATCTACCTCAGTTACCTCATACCCCTGCACATCCACTCAGTACTGTACCCCTTATATACTGTATCTACCTCAGTTACCTCGTACCCCTGCACATCCACTCAGTACTGTACCCCTTATATACTGTATCTACCTCAGTTACCTCGTACCCCTGCACATCCACTCAGTACTGTACCCCTTATATACTGTATCTACCTCAGTTACCTCGTACCCCTGCACATCCACTCAGTACTGTACCCCTTATATACTGTATCTACCTCACCTCGTACCCCTGCACATCCACTCAGTACTGTACCCCTTATATACTGTATCTACCTCAGTTACCTCGTACCCCTGCACATCCACTCAGTACTGTACCCCTTATATACTGTATCTACCTCAGTTACCTCGTACCCCTGCACATCCACTCAGTACTGTACCCCTTATATACTGTATCTACCTCAGTTACCTCGTACCCCTGCACATCCACTCAGTACTGTACCCCTTATATACTGTATCTACCTCAGTTACCTCGTACCCCTGCACATCCACTCAGTACTGTACCCCTTATATACTGTATCTACCTCAGTTACCTCGTACCCCTGCACATCCACTCAGTACTGTACCCCTTATATACTGTATCTACCTCAGTTACCTCGTACCCCTGCACATCCACTCAGTACTGTACCCCTTATATACTGTATCTACCTCACCTCGTACCCCTGCACATCCACTCAGTACTGTACCCCTTATATACTGTATCTACCTCAGTTACCTCATACCCCTGCACATCCACTCAGTACTGTACCCCTTATATACTGTATCTACCTCACCTCGTACCCCTGCACATCCACTCAGTACTGTACCCCTTATATACTGTATTGCCAAGTTGTCCTTACTCATTGTGTATCTATTTTTTTTATTTTTACTTTTACGTATTTTCCTTTTCTATTATTTCTCTACTTTCTTTCTCTCTGCATTGTTGGGAAGGACCTGTAAGTAAGCATTTCACTGTTATTCCACACCTGTTGTTTCCCAATCATGTGACAAATACAATTTGATTTTATTAATTTATTTGATTTACTGTAGGTTATGGACAGAGACATTTGATGGCACAGAGGAATAAAGAGACAGAGAGAGGGATGTTTAGAGGCTGAAGAGAGAGAGAGAGAGTGTGATGAGAAAAGAGACCGTTATACCGTTCAGAGGTGGGTGAGGTTTTCTGAGCCCATGCTACCAGGCGGTGTCACAGGCGGTGTCACAATGTGTTTCACTATGTCAAGACATTCTTCTCCCGAAGACACTGTTCTCCATGTGATGTGTCTAAAATGGTCAGCTGACCCATAATCTGCACCATTTATCTCCTAGGTAGTCATGTCTATGGTAGTCTCCCTTGTCTGTGATGAAACCCCAGATAACATCTCTCCCTGACCCCATCTCATGATGTCATAACTCATAAAAAGTCTATTGTCTTAAGAGCATATGGATTTTACAGGTCACAGGTCACTTTTGATCTATATCACTCTTGTCCTCCAAATTCAATTGGCTGTCTATGGTCTGTGTCTGTTTTGTAGATGTCTGCAAGCGCGCATGTGTGTGTGTGTGTGTGTGTGTGTGTGTGTGTTTATTTCTTGCCCTGAGGTGGATATGAAATAGGCCTGTGTGTGAACTCAGGTTCAAAGTGATGTTCATTAAGATGGAATGCCAGGATGTACAAGCTCCTTCACATCCTGTCCTAATGAGCTGAACTGGAGCTACTCTTGGAGTTGCACTTTTATATATATCTCTCTCTCTCTCTCTCTCTCTCTTGTCTCTTTCTGTCTCTATCTCTCTCTCTCTCTCTCTTCCTCTCTATCTCTCTCTTCTCTCTTTTCTCTCTCTCTCTTTTTCTCTCTTTCTGAGAGATTGAGATGATCTCTTTCTGTCAATATTGCCAAAGCAACAATATATACAATATACATTTTAATAACATTTTAAAGAATAACACATAATAGTATAACATGGTAGTAAATAATAAATAATATTACTATAACATTTAATACAAAAATAACAACAAGAAAATGGTAACAGTCAATAGTAGAAATGTAATAAATATATAAAGCTAAACATGGAAAATGAAACTATAATTAGCCTATAACTAACTGTCATCCTCATCATCATCATCATTACTTCCACCACCATCATCATCATTACTACTACTACTACCACCACCATCAATAAACTGCTGTCATTACCATCACCCCTACTACACATACCACTACTATTTGGAATGATAATCACAACAACAGCAATAATAGTAATAACAATAATAGTAATAACAATAATACTAATAATAACTAATTATCTGCATACTATTTACTATGCAGATGATATTATTCAGTATCCCTCAGGCTATGGCAGGCAAATACATATTTGACTGCAAGAAGAGCCATTGCTCCTTCACCCATGAGTATTTTTAGTTTTTCCTCTGGGTTTAATAAGTTACATTTTTTAAATAAATGTAGTCATTTCTGTGAATAGTGAATTTCTTGGTGAGGAATATTTATCACAGTAAAGGAGAACGTGCATCTCTGTTTCTACCTCCCCTGTTGTGCAGTGACCACATGCTGTACATGCTCTTCTTTGGATGGCCATGTCTTTTTATGTCTGTCGGTTTCTATTGCCAATCGGTGGTCACTCAGCCTGTGCTTGGTAAGGATCTGTCTCTGCTTCGTATCTCTGACAGAGTAGAGATAATCAGCCGATTCATATGCTCTGTTTAGGGTCAGATAGCAATTTAGTCGGGATTGGGATTTTGTTTTGTTTTTCCAATGTTGTAAATATGAGTCCTTTGATTGGTTCATGATTTTGTTTATTGGAATTATTTATTTTGAAGTAGTGCTGGTGTCAGCTTGGTTGGTTAGGTCCAACACCCGCTGACTGAGAGGGCTCGTTTCTGGGCTCAGCTCTTGGGCTTTAAGTATTTTAAATTGCAGACTTGAATTTGGACTTGAATTTAGATGTAGCCAAAATGTTAATGATCTTTTCTGTATTTTCATTACCCCTGGAAAGCGGCCCAATTCTGCCCTACATGCATTAGTTGGTGTATTTCTCTGGACTTGTAGAATTTTCTGACAGAATTTTAAAGTCCAGTTTATTGAGTGACTCCCAAACGTCACTTCTGTAAAGAGCTATTGATAGGATTAGACTGTCAAATATTTTGGTCCAAATTCTAATTGCTATGTTGATATTGAATAATTTCATTTGTATTCCATACAATGCTCTGTGGGCTGTTCCTTTGAGTGCATTCACTGCCATATTTAAGTTTCCCGGTGCAGATATGGTCAGACCAAGGTACAAATCATTTTTAGTGTGTTTAATTATGGTGTTGTTCAGGGTGAATTTATATTTGTGTTTCTAACATCTGTTTTTTGGGGGGGAAATCATGATTTTAAAAAAGAAGTATTTACTGCCAGGGCCCAATTATGGCAGTATTGCTCTAGAATGTTAAGGTTCTGTTGAAGACCTTATTTGGTTGGTGATAGAATAACCAAATCCTCAGCATATAGCAGGTATTTTACCTCTGTGTCAAATAGTGTCCTGGGGCTGGAGAATGGTCCAGCATGTCTGCTAATTATTGATATAAATGTTGAAATGATTTGGACTCAAACTGCAGCCTTGTCTCACACCTCGACGTTGTGAAAATAATTCTGTTTTTTGGTTTTTGATTTGTATTGCACACTTGTGTACATACATTTTATTAAGTCATATACCTTACCACCAAGCCCACTTTGGAGAATTTTGTAGAATATCCCTTCGTGCCAAATATAATCAAATGCTTTTTTTAAAGTCAATAAAGCAAGCAATGATTTTGCCCTCATTTTTTTGGTGGACGTGTTTATTAATTAGTGTGTGTAAGGTGTATAGTACGATGTAGTACGTCAGTAGTACGATGGTTGGGGAAAAAATCCAAATTGACATTTACTTATTACATTTTTTTCTTGGAGAAAGGTTTGAATTCTTGAATTCAAAATGTTACAGAAAACCTCTCCCAGGTTGCTGTTTACGTAAATTCCCCTGTAATTATTGGAGTCTGACTTGTCTCCACTTTTGTGGACAGGGGAGATGAGCTCCTGGTTCCAGACTTCAGGAAAGCAGACAGAAGTTAATATCATGTTGAACAATTTAAGTGCAGCATTTTGCAACTCAGGTGTGCTGTTTTTCAGCATTTAATTTCTGATGTTATCTAGACCACAAGCCTTTTTTGATTTGATAGATTTGAGCTTGTCTCTTTCTCTCTCTCTCTCTCTCTCTCTCTCTCTCTCTCTCTCTCTCTCTCTCTCTCTCCTTGGAGAGAAGCAGAATGAACAAAGACTCTTGGTCGTTCCCTAGTTCCCTGTTCCGGGCCTATAGCCCATTTCCATTAGTAATGAAACATTATTCCACCAGCGTTGCCTTTTAGCTCAGACATTTTCTCTCTTAATTGTTGGAAGTGTTTTTGGAACGCTCTGCTGTTGGGTGGTCCCTCCTCCCTCCCTCCCCTCCTCCCTCCCCTCCTTCCTCCCCTCACATGCCTTTTGCTCCACATGTTGGCAGCTGGCTAGGACAGACAGGTATCCTCTAATTATCATCTTTAATTAGTTAATTGGGCCCGGTTGTTTTTCAGCGATTCCTTGATTGCTCAGTGTTTTTTCTCTCTCCATCAATTCTCGGAGGATCTTCCTAATAGTTACAGTAGAGCCTTAGGCTCTCTCTGGCTGTGTGTGTGTTTATGTATGTGTGTGTGTCAGTGTGTTTCGCTATAGCTGTACTGTAGTCTTCAACACATTTTCCAGCCACCATGCAACAGTAGCAAATGCGTCTTCAGTGAAGCTTTCATTGAGTGTGATGACCGGTGGCCAACGCTGTCTTTTTTACCAGACTTTAATCTCTCATATATTATATAGTCACATGAGCCTACCTCAGGTTGTGTGTGTGTTGTGTGTGACAATGCCAACATTGTTCCCAACTCTAGACTTGACTCTCCCCCAGCTGTAATCAGTTAGTCTGTCAGGGCACACAGTGTTTGGTTTCCAAGGCCTACCATGTGGTGCCATTCTGACTGGGATCACACCTCGTTGGTCATGACATCACAGTTTCCTCGGCTCTGTGATCCTTAGCCTGGCTCTCTGACACCTGGTCCCTCCTGCCCCAATCCACTTCCTGTCTCCTCTAGCTGCAACCCTGTGAGGGGAGACAAACCATGTCTGGACAGCAGGTGGTGCCCTGAGGGACTGTCCCTGGGTTCTGCTCTTCCTGTTAGAATCCAGCTCTGACCTAGGTGCACTGTGGGTGGTATGTGCCCTGCTCTGCTCAGAGAGCAGGAGGGGAGGAGAGGGGAGGAGATGTGAGGAGGAGATTCGAGGAGAGGCCTGTAGGAGTGTAGTGGAGAAGGGAGGAGTGGAGAGTGTAGGAAGCAGGGAGGATTTGTCCTCTCAGAGCTCCATCAGGGGTGTCGCCTGGCAACACTACACCGCTGCCTGGCAGTGCTGGGTGCCCTGCTGGCGCTGCCTGTGCCAGGTGAGATCAAAAGACCCGTAATGACAGAGTCCACCCGGAGAGAGGAGGAGACACTCAGAGACTCAGCCTGCCCAGTGCACATTCCATCCCGCTGCTTACCGCCGCTGCTGCCACAGCTCAGCCAAGGCAGGCGGAAAGAGACCCTGTAAGAAAGTTCAAAGTGGAGATAAACCATGTGACTTTGAACAATCGTACTGCTGTTATGAAGAGGGCAGGAAGCCATTTGAGAGGAGAGGAGACACACCTCTGGTGCCTTCCTTCCTCCACTGAGCTGCTGCTGTACAATCTTAGACAAATAAGTGCTAAGGGTTCTTCGGCTGTCCCCATATGATAACCATTTGAAGAACCCTTTTTGGTTCCAGGTAGAACCCTTTTGGGTTCAATGTTGAACCCTTTCCACAGAGGGTTCTACATGGAACCCAAAAGGGTTCTACCTAGAACCAAAAAGGCTATAGGCAGCTTTATTACCCACAGTCCTTTAGTGCATCACTCATAACTATGGGGACAGCCGAAGAACCCTTTTGGAACCCTTTTTTCTTAGAGTGTAGAGATCTGCCCTGCGTGTAGACCATTTAGTCACCAGCTTTAGATGTTTGGCTGCTGCTGAAGTTGTAAGTGTGTCTTTTTGAGCCCCAGTAGCCGTCCCTAGGTACTGTTCTCTCTCCATCCACAGTGCAGTGAGAGGTGTTTTTGTGACAACAGAGAGGCTGGGGACAGCCCATAGAGCCGTACCGTGCCCTGGGTGGGGACTAGCAGACCACGGGGTATTTTACATGGACTGAAGGCGCCATTTAAACTGCTTCACAGGCTTGTCTGTCTGCAGGAACTAAACAAGTTCCAGGCCCTTTCTGAATCATTTGACCACACTGTCGCCCTCGGACATGTTCTGCAGGGTGGAGGTGTGCCGATAACACAGTCAAACAGGGGCACAACTCTGGTCTGCTGGTGGTGTTCACAGCCCTGGGCTCCAGGTCAGTGGGGCCTCATGACACCGGCTGTGCCCCAGGACAGTGCTAGCATGGGTAGGGCAGGTAGGACAGAGACGCCACTCTGGTGCTCTCACGGTGGAGGAGCCTAAGTAATGACTGCCTTTCTTTTTGGTTTCCTCTCTCTCTCCCTCTCAGCGCCTCTATTTGTTTTTGGACTTGTCTTCTAAATGCCATCTTGGCAGAAAGTTCATAGGAAATGATGATGGGCTTTGAAATGGTTTTCCTTCCATACCCAAATATTGCTGTGGAGTGGTCTGATTGCTGTTGTTAAGATGATTATCACCCTGCTCAACGCTAGATTGCCTGTGGAATGTGATGTGTACACCAGGTGCCTCTGTGTGTACACACTGTGCCTCTGTGGCCTCCCCTCCCTATGGGTCGGTGGAGAGCGGTGGAGCTGACGGAGAGGAGAAAGCCGGGGAGGAGTTATGGGTGATGCACTAGAGGACTGTGGGTAATAAAGCTGCTTATAATGGCCTCTTAAAAAAAAGCAGGAGACAAACTGAGCGCTCAGCAGAAAACAACACAATGACTGGACTGGTGAATCATTTAGTCACACCAGTGGTGTGGCGCTGGCGCTGTCGCTGTTCTGTGACACACACACACACACACACACACACACACACACACACACACACACACACACACACACACACACACACACACACAATATTAGTGTAACAGCTTTGTGGTCAATGGCAACCAGATTGGGTCTGATCAAATCAGTCAACGTTGACAATTTACCAAGCAAAGTCATTCAGGCCTTATAAGACAACTACGTTTTCACATATGAAATGTGGTACCCTGGTTGGGTTTCCTGGAGCGTTCTACAGGATATGTTTTGCTTTCACAAGACCTGAAAATAACCACTTCAGGGTGCGATTAGCAAGACACTCATTTGACATGACGTTAGCGAGCTAGCTTGTTTACAATGCACTGCCTCGTCACAATACCTGGTACTTTGGTCCTGGATCCTGGACCCACTACTTACGCAGGTCCTGGATCCTGGACCCACTACTTACGCAGGTCCTGGATCCTGGACCCACTACTTACGCAGGTCCGGGATTCGTTTCAGCCAGGGCTGGTTTGCGTTTCACACATACTTTATAGCGTGGATCAGGGTACCAGGATCCAGATCATAAGGGGATATGTGAAGGCTCCCTAAGAGGTCGACAGTCTGCTGTGACTGTGTAGGGAGGTGAAGCTGCTGGTTCCTAATGTCTGCTGTGACTGTGTAGGGAGGTGAAGCTGCTGGTTCCTAATGTCTGCTGTGACTGTGTAGGGAGGTGAAGCTGCTGGTTCCTAATGTCTGCTGTGACTATGTAGGGAGGTGAAGCTGCTGGTTCCTAATGTCTGCTGTGACTGTGTAGGGAGGTGAAGCTGCTGGTTCCTAATGTCTCCTGTGACTGTGTAGGGAGGTGAAGCTGCTGGTTCCTAATGTCTGCTGTGACTGTGTAGGGAGGTGAAGCTGCTGGTTCCTAATGTCTGCTGTGACTGTGTAGGGCGGTGAAGCTGCTGGTTCCTAATGTCTGCTGTGACTGTGTAGGGAGGTGAAGCTGCTGGTTCCTAATGTCTGCTGTGACTGTGTAGGGCGGTGAACCTGCTGGTTCCTAATGTCTGCTGTGACTGTGTAGGGAGGTGAAACTGCTGGTTCCTAATGTCTGCTGTGACTGTGTAGGGAGGTGAAGCTGCTGGTTCCTAATGTCTGCTGTGACTGTGTAGGGAGGTGAAGCTGCTGGTTCCTAATGTCTGCTGTGACTGTGTAGGGAGGTGAAGCTGCTGGTTCCTAATGTCTGCTGTGACTGTGTAGGGCGGTGAAGCTGCTGGTTCCTAATGTGTGGCAGCTACATTCACAGATGAAATACCAGGCCAGTCACATGACCCTAAGGACACAAAGAAGATAGAGGGTTTGGAGAGTTGTGTCCTCCTTCCTCCCTCCCTCGGCCGTCCAAGACGAGTCTAAGTCAGTGTGTGTCTGTGGTCTCGGGGCGGGGCCAGATTTGGACTCTAAAAATCCCCGCAAGCAATTCTCTTGTTTCACTGAAACCCTCCTTGTCTTGTGACCAGTTCTCAGAGAACAAAGACGGTTATACACCACGCGGTGTGGGCCCAAACCTGGCACACCCACATAGACCCAGACCCTGGTTAGGCAGAGAGTAGGGGGAGAAAGAGTGGGAAGAGAAGTTCAATATTTATGCTGACTTAAACTGCTGAAATGGGCTCGCGGTATAAATGGGGTAGGCTTGTTTTCTGAAGTGCGGTAGTTTTAAGAATGAAAAGGAGGAGGAGAATGGTTGGACGTACATTGTGTGTCACTGCCCAGTGCTGGGAAAAGATAAGATGTGCGTGTTTTGTGTGTGTGTGTGTGTGTTTGTGTAGGTTTTAGGGCTAGGAATTGCCAGGAACCTCACGATACGATATTATCACGATACTTAAGTGCCAATACGATATGTGTTGCGATTCAATAAGTATTGCGATTCTATATGTATTGCGATTCGATACTGCAATTGTATTGTGATTTGATGTAACTAACATATTGCTCACTATTCAGTATGTGTGATGCAAAGTAACAAGAGAGAGCCATGAGAAGATGAGTTTGGAGATTAAAGTGCTGAAAACATGTTGGCGCACCATTTAAAAAGAAGATGGAGAACAAGCTGCAGGAGGAGAGTTCTGACGCAGGTACAGCCGACTAGCATTGGCTGACGTAAACTACCTAACAAAACGATAATATTGGGGGGCAGAGGGGTATGGGAGAGCAGAGCTGCTGTCTGGGTACCATTATGTTGCCAGACAGGGTGTGTGTGTGTGTGTGTGTGTGTGTTAGCCGCTCCCTGCCTCCCTGCCTACTGTCTGTGATGTATCCAGGCAGGCTGTGTTTCCTAACAGGGCTGTGTGTTTGCTCTGTGTACCAGCTAGGTGGCATAGCCCCTGTGTTCCTGCTGTGTGAGCCCTAGCCTCCTGACTGTCCTCCAAATGCTAGTCTTCCTCCCAGCACTCCCACTCTACCAACATCAAACCCCCCTCACCTTCACCCCCCTCAACCCCCTTAGTCATCTCACCTCTCATACCCCTCAAGCTAATCAGCACTGTCTCAGAAGAGGCCTGACATTATGGAGTCAGTCTGATCCACTGAAATCCCCTGTTGGTCCTTTTCTTCCTGTTCATCTCCTCTCCTCACTAGTGATTGATTGACAGTGATTGATTGAAACACACTCTGAATCTACCCCTAATCTAAGGTGTTTATTAGAATTGTGGAGGAGGGAAAGAGAGAGTTAGTACTGACTTTCTCATGTTACCCATAGTAACCCTTACTAACCCACCCTGTCTTGCTGCTGCCCTCTAGAACAGTTGACAATGAGCCTTTGACCACAGAGTCTGGGCTCTGACGATCACATCATCAATCAATCAGTAGACTAGTACTCTGTCTCTATAGGGGTCTTCTGAAGTGCTCTGTGTCTATAGGGGCCCTCTGAAGTGCTCTGTGTCCATAGGGGCCTTCTGAAGTGTTCTGTGTCTATAGGGGCCTTCTGAAGTGCTCTGTGTCTATAGGGGCCTTCTGAAGTGCTCTGTGTCTATAGGGGCCCTGTGAAGTGCTCTGTGTCTATAGGGGCCTTCTGAAGTTACATGTGTCTATAGGGGCCTTCTGAAGTGCTCTGTGTCTATAGGGGCCTTCTGAAGTGCTCTGTGTCTACAGGGGCCCTGTGAAGTGCTCTGTGTCTATAGGGGCCTTCTGAAGTGCTCTGTGTCTATAGGGGCCCTGTGAAGTGCTCTGTGTCTATAGGGGCCTTCTGAAGTGCTCTGTGTCTATAGGGGCCCTGTGAAGTGCTCTGTGTCTATAGGGGTCTTGTGAAGTGCTCTTCTGTCTATAGGGGCCTTGTGAAGTGCTCTGTGTCTATAGGGGCCCTGTGAAGTGCTCTGTGTCCATAGGGGCCTTGTGAAGTGCTCTGTATCTATAGGGGCCCTGTGAAGTATCAAATCAAATCAAATTATATTTGTCACATGCGCCAAATACAACACCTTCACCTTACAGTGAAATGCTTACTTACAAACCCTTAAGCAACAATGCTTTAAGAAAATAATAAAACATAAGTGTTAAGTAAAAAATAGAAAGTAGAAAATAAAAGTAACAAATAATTTAACAGCAGCAGTAAAATAACAAGTGAGGCTATATACAGCAAGTATTGAACAATATTAAGCTTTCCAGATCATTCATACCCACTTGTCTTTCACGTTCCCTTATTCCCTATCTGAGAAAGAGGAAAGCAAACCCATACACATTTCGAGGGACAATTCATGCAACCCCTCCAAACAGCAAGTGAAAAATTGGCCTTCCCACCCCAGGCCAAGGCATGGCAGAGCAGGGGCAGAGAGAGGACAAAGGAAGGTCTCTCTCCTCTCGTTACCAATCCGTTTGAACACTCTGTTTACATTCTGTCCCAAACGTCCATTTCTCCAAGATGGATGTAGGTTCTCCTCTGTAGCCAGGCAGGCTGGTTCCTACTGGGGTCACTACCAGCCATTCATATTCCTTTACAACCTGCGTTTGGCACCACGCCACAGGAACGACTGAACGCCTGTCAGCTGACTGCAGCTCACAAATATTACACTTAGCCCCCCACACCCCGCTCACACTTGGAAGCCCCCCCCCCCCCCCTCTGCCGTGTAAGGACAGGGTAGTTCTCTGAGGTCACAACCCTGGTATGGCAACTTTCTGAGATGTGGTATAGAAGAGAAAAGTGGAGGATGTGGTATAGATGAGAAGAGAAGAGGGGAGGATGTGGTATAGAAGAGAAGAGCGGAGGATGGGGTATAGAAGAGAAAAGGGGAGGATGTGGTATAGATGAGAAGAGAAGAGGGGAGGATGTGGTATAGAAGAGAAGAGCTGAGGATGGGGTATAGATGAGAAGAGAAGAGGGGAGGATGGGGTATAGATGAGAAGAGAAGAGAAGAGGGGAGGATGTGGTATAGATGAGAAGAGAAGAGGGGAGGATGGGGTATAGATGAGAAGAGAAGAGAAGAGGGGAGGATGTGGTATAGATGAGAAGAGAAGAGAAGAGGGGAGGATGTGGTATAGATGAGAAGAGAAGAGAAGAGGGGAGGATGTGGTATAGATGAGAAGAGAAGAGAAGAGGGGAGGATGTGGTATAGATGAGAAGAGAAGAGGGGAGGATGGGGTATAGAAGAGAAGAGGGGAGGATAGGGTATAGAAGAGAAAAGGGGAGGATGTGGTATAGATGAGAAGAGAAGAGAAGAGGGGAGGATGTGGTATAGATGAGAAGAGAAGAGGGGAGGATGGGGTATAGATGAGAAGAGAAGAGAAGAGGGGAGGATGTGGTGTAGATGAGAAGAGAAGAGGGGAGGATGGGGTATAGAAGAGAAAAGGGGAGGATGTGGTATAGATGAGAAGAGAAGAGGGGAGGATGGGGTATAGAAGAGAAAGGGGGAGGATGTGGTATAGATGAGAAGAGAAGAGAAGAGGGGAGGATGTGGTATAGATGAGAAGAGAAGAGGGGAGGATGGGGTATAGAAGAGAAAAGGGGAGGATGTGGTATAGATGAGAAGAGAAGAGAAGAGGGGAGGATGTGGTATAGATGAGAAGAGAAGAGGGGAGGATGGGGTATAGATGAGAAGAGAAGAGAAGAGGGGAGGATGTGGTATAGATGAGAAGAGAAGAGAAGAGGGGAGGATGTGGTATAGATGAGAAGAGAAGAGAAGAGGGGAGGATGTGGTATAGATGAGAAGAGAAGAGGGGAGGATGGGGTATAGAAGAGAAAAGGGGAGGATGTGGTATAGATGAGAAGAGAAGAGAAGAGGGGAGGATGTGGTATAGATGAGAAGAGAAGAGGGGAGGATGGGGTATAGAAGAGAAAAGGGGAGGATGTGGTATAGATGAGAAGAGAAGAGAAGAGGGGAGGATGTGGTATAGATGAGAAGAGAAGAGGGGAGGATGGGGTATAGATGAGAAGAGAAGAGAAGAGGGGAGGGGAGGGGAGGATGGGGTATAGAAGAGAAAAGGGGAGGATGTGGTATAGAAGAGAAAAGGGGAGGATGTGGTATAGAAGAGAAGAGAAGAGGGGAGGATGGGGTATAGATGAGAAGAGGAGGGGATGGAGTATAGAAGAGAAAAGGGGAGGATGTGGTATAGAAGAGAAGAGGGGAGGATGGGGTATAGATGAGAAGAGGAGGGGATGGAGTATAGAAGAGAAGAGAAGAGCAGAGGATGGGGTATAGAAGAGAAAAGGGGAGGGTGTGGTATAGATGAGAAGAGAAGAGCAGAGGGGAGGATGTGGTATAGATGAGAAAAGGGGAGGATGTGGTATAGATGAGAAGAGAAGAGCAGAGGATGGAGTATAGAAGAGAAAAGGGGAGGGTGTGGTATAGAAGAGAAGAGAAGAGGAGAGGATGGAGTATAGAAGAGAAGAGGGTGTGATGTGGTATAGAAGAGACGAGGATAGGATGTGGTATAGAAAAGAAGAGGAGAAGGGAGGATGGGGTATAGAAGTGAAGAGAAGAGAAGAGGGGAGGGGAGGGGAGGATGGGGTATAGAAGAGAAGAGGGGAGGATGTGGTATAGAAGAGAAGAGGGAGGGGTTGTGCTGGCACAGAGGATGGGTCTGGCGGTTTCAGTTACAGTACGGACCGACAGGACCAGGGTCAGTCCGGACCGACAGGACCAGGATCAGTCCGGACCGACAGGACCAGGATCAGTACGGACCGACAGGACCAGGATCAGTACGGACCGACAGGACCAGGATCAGTACAGACCGACAGGACCAGGATCAGTACAGACCGACAGGACCAGGATCAGTACAGACCGACAGGACCAGGATCAGTACAGACCGACAGGACCAGGATCAGTACAGACCGACAGGACCAGGATCAGTACAGACCGACAGGACCAGGATCAGTACAGACCGACAGGACCAGCATCAGTACAGACCGACAGGACCAGGATCAGTACAGACCGACAGGACCAGGATCAGTACAGACCGACAGGACCAGGATCAGTACAGACCGACAGGACCAGGATCAGTACAGACCGACAGGACCAGGATCAGTACAGACCGACAGGACCAGCATCAGTACAGACCGACAGGACCAGGATCAGTACAGACCGACAGGACCAGGATCAGTACAGACCGACAGGACCAGGATCAGTACAGACCGACAGGACCAGGATCAGTACAGACCGACAGGACCAGGATCAGTACAGACCGACAGGACCAGGATCATGTAACAGCAGCGATTAGATTGATGAGATTGATTAGGCCTCCGTGTAACCGTATCTTTTGTACTTTGTGAATGAATTGCCACATGAGTTACGGGCTGTTGCTACCCATGGGAGAGCTGTCAGAGATCACACAAACACTCCCAGACACACTCACACTCACACGCACGCACACACACATACATACACACACACACACATATACAATAAAGCCAATGGTCGATAATTACACAGAGTCAAGCCCCAGTGGGCTGTAATAGATCTAATATAATGTCTCTTTAAGACTTGTAAATGAATACTCTGCATCATTAGTGGTTTCTCAGGTTACGCTGTTGGTTCCACCAGCTTTCCTTACTGCTTGACTACTTTGATGGTGAAGACCGGTGTAGCATGTCCATAGTATTAATGGGAGCTACAGTATATGTGAGATGATATGTTACGGTTACTGTGGAATGTTCCTTGGGAATGTTTAAGGGTGGTTTATTTTGTATGTACTGTGTGTGTTTGCATGTGTGTGTGTGTTAGCATTCCTGTGTGTAAGACAAGGCCAGAGGGAGAGGAAGGTTGTTTGTTCTCTGTTTTTATTTACTGTGTCTGTATGTATAAATGTGCTCAGATTTGTTGGCATTCCACCACAGACCACAAAATGACTAACTTTTCCATCCCCGTCCACTCTTTCCCCCTCTCTCTCTTTCCCTGATCGTACTCTCTTTCTCTTTCCCCCTCTCTCTCTTTCCCTGATCGTACTCTCTTTCTCTTCCCCCCTCTCTCTCTTTCCCTGATCGTACTCTTTCTCTCTTTATCCCCCTCTCTTTCTCTTCCCCCCTCTCTCTAGCTCTCTCCTCCTTTCTTTCTTTCTTTCTTTCTTTCTTTCTTTCTTTCTTTCTTTCTTTCTTTCTTTCTTTCTTTCTTTCTTTCTTTCTTTCTTTCTTTCTTTCTTTCTTTCTATCCATCTATCCATCTATCTATCTATCTATCTATCTAGGGGGGGGGGGTGGTATGATCACACGTACTATACTCTATATAGTAGACTAGTGTTTGTATGTCGAAAGCATCCTGAATCCTGAACACTAAATGCATGCTCTTCAACCGATCACTACCTGCACCTACCCGCCTGTCCAACATCACTACTCTGGACGGCTCTGACTTAGAATACGTGGACAACTACAAATACTTAGGTGTCTGGTTAGACTGTAAACTCTCCTTCCAGACCCATATCAAACATCTCCAATCCAAAGTTAAATCTAGAATTGGCTTCCTATTTCGCAACAAAGCATCCTTCACTCATGCTGCCAAACATACCCTTGTAAAACTGACCATCCTACCAATCCTCGACTTTGGCGATGTAATTTACAAAATAGCCTCCAATACCCTACTCAACAAACTGGATGCAGTCTATCACAGTGCAATCCGTTTTGTCACCAAAGCCCCATACACTACCCACCATTGCGACCTGTACGCTCTCGTTGGCTGGCCCTCGCTTCATACTCGTCGCCAAACCCACTGGCTCCATGTCATCTACAAGACCCTGCTAGGTAAAGTCCCCCCTTATCTCAGCTCACTGGTCACCATAGCATCTCCCACCTGTAGCACACGCTCCAGCAGGTATATCTCTCTAGTCACCCCCAAAACCAATTCTTTCTTTGGCCGCCTCTCTTTCCAGTTCTCTGCTGCCAATGACTGGAACGAACTACAAAAATCTCTGAAACTGGAAACACTTATCTCCCTCACTAGCTTTAAGCACCAACTGTCAGAGCAGCTCACAGATTACTGCACCTGTACATAGC
>NC_048573.1:54668008-54675508 GCF_013265735.2 Oncorhynchus mykiss | reverse complement strand
TGGAACTGAGGATGTCTGGGGCTGAGGCCACTGCCCTCTTCTGGCTGGAGTGGTCATTACAGCCTACCACCATACCGCCCCTTAATCCAATCCAACCCAATCCCTTTCTCCATTCATGAAACAGAATGTCGGTGTGTGTGTGTGCACGCGTCTGTGAGTTCTTTGATGACAAGGCTGATTTATAGACTGGACTGTAAATTAATCATCGCCTTTTCAACGGGTCTTAGAAAGTCTCTCTTCATCGCTCGCTAATAGGGATTAGCGGTCAGTCTCAGAGAAGCAGACAGATGAGTGTTCAGCTCACAGGAATGGATTCAACAATTAATTGGAAACGACAGTGAGATAAACTGGTTTGTGGCTCTGACATAAGACCTTGTTTTCACTGGAACATTCCCAGCACGTGAAATTATCCGTAGCTCTCGCTCTCCCAGAATCCTACTCTTTCCAGCCTGTTTTTAGGGATCAGCCAGTCAGCTGACAGAGGGCTGTGGTCAGCAGGACACAATGCCTCCATATCAGTATTACTCAGCTAATTCCCCTCGCCCTGACCCTTCACGCCTCCACGCCCGGCCGCCTGATGTGCTCGTCGCTTGGCTGAAATCAGGAAGCCTTTATCCTGGTGGAAGCTCTAGAGAAACTCTGTCTACAGTACTCTGTCTGTCTGTCTGTCTGTCTGCATCCACTCCATGGTGTCTGTCTGTCTGTATGTCTGTCTGTCTGTCTGTCTGTCTGTCTGTCTGTCTGTCTGTCTGCCTCCACTCCATGGTGTCTGGCTGCCTGGCTGTGCTGTGGCTGTGCATATAGGTCAGGGAAATGTAGGCAACGCTCCCGCTGTGTGACCATGAAGTGGGGCAGCAGCTCTGGAGGACTGGAGCTGCTGGTAAAATTCAAATGTTAGAGAGACTATAAAAATACAAGGCACACATAATGTGCCCCATGGAATAGTGAATATGGGGCTAGTTTCACTCTCAAAGGCAGTAGGACAGACTAACCTATTTCCCCAAAGTGGGGTGTCCCTCTCTATACCCTGCTGTAACTGGCAGACTTCTAGTCCTGTGCCAGATTTAGAAGTATTGTGCCCTAGACTTGGGCGGTATCCAAATTGTCATCCCAGGATATTCTGTAACACCAACACTGAACAGAAAGGTTGCTATTTCCAATCCAAAGGTTAGCAATGCTGACAAGTACATGTGAAATCCTATAGAGATATGTAGCTTTTACATGTAACCTTTATTTAACTAGGCAAGTCAGTTAAGAACAAATTCTTATTTACAATGACAGCCCAGGAACAGTGGGTTAACTGCCTTGTTCAGGGGAAGAATGACAGGTTTTTACCTTGTCAGCTCAGGGATTCGATCTCGCAACCTTTCTTTTACTGGCCCAACGCGCTAACCACTAGGCTACCTGCTGCCCCAAAAGCTAAATGCTAATGAACGCATGCCAACATTTTATACAGTCACTGACATAAACTATTTGAAGGACAGGCAAGCAGCTCATAAAGTTATACAAGTAACAAAAAAATGCTTCTCACAGTTTGCTGCACAAAACAAATATTAGAGAGCAAGGCTCTTAATCTAGGAGGGGCTTCTCTGCTGTTACCAAGAGGAGCTTGATTGCAAGAAGCTAACCACTAAGTTAGCAAGCCAAATGCACAACTGCAGAGCGTTTAGCACATTTTAGACAGTTAACTTAATAGTTATAAGATATCTAGCTGGCAAACATTTACAGTTGAAGTCGGAAGTTTACATACACTTAGGTTGGAGTCATTAAAACTCATTTTTCAACCACTCCACAAATTTCTTGTTCACAACTATAGTTTTGGCAAGTCGGTTAGGACATCTCATTTGTGCATGACACAAGTCATTTTTCCAACAATTATTTACAGACAGATTATTTCACTTATAATTCACTTTATCACAATTCTAGTGGGTCAGAAGTTTACATACACTAAGTTGACTGTGCCTTTAAACAGCTTGGAAAATTCCAGAAAATGATGTCATGGCTTTAGAAGCTTCTGATAGGTTAATTGACATAATTTGAGTCAATTGGAGGTGTACCTGTGGATGTATTTCAAGGCCTACCTGCAAACTCAGTGCCTCTATGCTTGACATCATGGGAAAATCTAAAGAAATCAGCCAAGACCTCAGAAAAACAATTGTAGACCTCCACAAGTCTGGTTCATCCTTGGGAGCAATTTCCAAATGCCTGAAGGTACCACGTTCATCTGTGCAAACAAGAGTACACAAGTATGAACACCATGGGACCAAGCAGCCACCATACCACTCAGGAAGGAGACGTGTTCTGTCTCCTAGAGATGAACGTACTTTGGTGCGAGAAGTGCAAATCAATCCCAGAACAACAGCAAAGGACCTTGTGAAGATAATGGAGGAAACAGATACAAAAGTATCTATATCCACAGTAAAACGTTTCCAATATCGACATAACCTGAAAGGCCTGTCAGCAAGGAAGAAGCCACTGCCCCAAAACCACCATAAAAAAGCCAGACTATGGTTTGCAACAGCACATGGGGACAAAGATCGTACTTTTTGGAGAAATGTCCCCTGGTATGATGAAACAAAAATAGAACTGTTTGGCAGAAAAAGGGGGAGGCTTGCAAGCCGAAGAACACCATCCCAACCGTGAAGCACGGGGGTGGCATCATGTTGTTGGGGGTGCTTTGCTGCAGGAGGGACTGGTGCACTTAACAAAATGGATGGCATCTTGAGGATGGGAAATTATGTGGATATATTGAAGCAACATCTCAAGACATCAGTCAGGAAGTTAAAGCTTGGTCGCAAATGGGTCTTCCAAATGGACAATGATCCCAAGAATACTTCCTAAGTTGTGGCAAAATGGCTTATGTACAACAAAGTCAAGGTATTGGAGTGGCCATCACAAAGCCCTTACCTCAATCCTATAGAAAATTTGTGGGCAGAACTGAAAAAGCGTGTGCGATCAAGGAGGCCTACAAACCTGACTCAGTTACACCAGCTTTGTCCGGAGGAATGGGCCAACATTCAAATCAAATCAAATGTATTTATATAGCCCTTCTTACATCAGCTGATATCTCAAAGTGCTGTACAGAAGCCTAAAACCCCAAACAGCAAGAAATGCAGGTGTAGAAGCACGGTGGCTAGGAAAAACTCCATAGAAAGGCCAAAACCTAGGAAACCTAGAGAGGAACCAGGCTATGAGGGGTGGCCAGTCCTCTTCTGGCTGTGCCAGGTGAGGATTATAATAGAACATGGCCAAGATGTTCAAATGTTCATAAATGACCAGCATGGTCAAATAATAATAATCACAGTAGTTGTTGAGGGTGCAACAGGTCAGCACCTTAGGAGTAAATGTCAGTTGGCTTTTCATAGCCGATCATTGAGAGTTTCTCTACCGCTCCTGCTGTCTCTAGAGAGTTGAAAACAACAGGTCTGGGACAGGTAGCACGTCCGGTGTACAGGTCAGGGTTCCATAGCCGCAGGTAGAACATTTGAAACTGGAGCAACAGGGCCAGGTGGACTGGGGACAGCAAGGAGTCATCATGCCAGGTAGTCCTGAGGCTTGGTCCTAGTGCTCAGGTCCTCCGAGAGGGAGAGAGAGAAAGAAAGAAAGTGAGAATTAGAGTGAGCATACTTCAATTCACATAGGACACCGGATAAGACAGGAGAAATACTCCAGATATAACAGACTGACCCTAGCCCCCCAACACATAAACTACTGCAACATAAATACTGGAGGCTGAGACAGGAGGGGTGAGGAGACACTGTGGCCCCATCCGATGATACCCCTGGACAGGGCCAAACAGGCAGGATATAACCCCACCCACTTTGCCAAAGCACAGCCCCCACACCACTTATTGTGAGAAGCTTGTGGAAGGCTACCCGAAATATTTGACCCAAGTTCAACAATTAAAGGCAATGCTACCAAATACTAATTGAGTGTATGTAAACTTCTGACCCACTGGGAATATAATGAAAGAAATAAAAGCTGAAATAAATAATTTTCTATTATTCTGACATTTCACATTCTTTAAATGAAGTGGTGATCCTAACTTTTTACTAGGATTAAATGTCAGGAATTGTGAAAAACTGAGATAAAATGTATTTGGCTAAGGTGTATGTAAACTTCCGATTTCAACTGTAGTTGTGAATTCCATACTGTAACTAGATAACTTGGCGCATGCTGCACAACAGTGATTGCCTCACAAGGCTCCGATCTCTCGTTAAACAAACAACATGTGACTGGGGACTACCGATAAGCTTCATAATATAAAATTGCGTGACAGGTGAAATGAAGAACGCGGTCTGCTTTATCTCCTAACATATTGCACAAGTTGACTGCAGGTATTTACTTAAAATGTATCTACAGACAAAGTGTGAATTACGGGGGAGCCAGCTCCCCTGAATGAAACTCCCCTGAATGAAACATCAAATCAAATCATATTTTTTATGTTATTGCGGGTGTAGTGAAATGCTTGTGTTCCTAGCTCCAACTGTCAACGGTGGGTGTAGCTGGTGCATGGAAGTCAGGCGCAGGAGAGCAGAGATGAGTGAACACAAAGTACTTTACTGAGGCGAATAGTAAGACCAGAATGCAACAGCGTCACCAATACCAAATACCCAAAACAAGTAAGGCAGCACACAGTACCACAAACAAAGTACAAGGTACCGGCTGCCACAAAACAGAGGTATACCTAAAACCTGGTGCTAACCAGCCGTAAGCGTGCCAACCTTGACAATAAACAATACCCCACACAGACATGGAGGGAACAGAGGGCTAAATACACATAGTAATTATGAGGAGACGTAAACGAGTTGTGCAGGAAAACAAGACAAAATAAATTAAAAATGAAAGGTGGAGCAGCGATGGCTAGAAGACCTGTGATGTCGACCGCCAAATGCTGCCCAAACAAGCAGCATTAATGGGTCCAATACATCCTCCACTGGAACCCAGCATCTCTCCTCCGGACCGTATCCCTCCCAGTCCACGAGGTACTGAAAGCCCCTCGCTCGATGCCTCGAATCGAGTATGGAGCGAACGGAGTATGCCGGGACCCCCTCGATGCCCAGAGGGGGCGGAGGAACCTCCCGCACCTCACACGGGTCAGCCACCACCGGCCTGAGGAGAGACACATGGAACGAGGGGTTAATACAGTAATTGGGGGGGAAGCTGTAACCTGTAACTCACCTCTTTCAGTCTCCTCAGGACTTTAAATGGCCCCACAAACCGCGGACCCAACTTCCGGCAGGGCAGGCGGAGGGGCAGGTTTTGGGTCGAGAGCTAGATCCGATCCCCTGGTGCGAACACCGGGGCCTCACTGCGGTGACGGTCTGCGTAGCACGGCCCGCTGAAGGTGAACATTAACGGCGTCCCATGTCGCCTCCACGCGCCTGAACCAGTCGTCCACCGCAGGAGCCTCGATCTGACTCTGGTGCCAAGGCGCCAAAACCGGTTGGTACCCCAGTACTCACTGGAATGGGGAGAGGTTAGCGGAGGAGTGGCAGAGCGAGTTCTGGGCCATCTCTGCTCAGGGCACAAACGCCGCTCACTTCCCCAGCCAGTCATTTGCATTAAGACCTCAGAAACCTACCCACATCCTTGTTCACGCTCTCCACCTGCCCGTTACTCTCGGGGTGAAAACCCGAGGTAAGGCTGATCGAGACCACCAGACGTTCCATGAACGCCCTCCAGACCCTCGAAGTGAACTGGGGACCCTGGTCAGACACCATATCCTCAGGCACCCCATAGTGCCGGAAGTGTGCGTAAACAAGGCCTCCGCAGTCTGTAGGGCCGTAGGGAGACCGGACAGAGGGAGGAGACGGCAGGACTTAGAAAAGCGGTCCACAACATCCAGGATCGTGGTGTTACCCTGTGAGGGAGGAGGATCGGTAAGGAAATTCACCGACAGGTGCGACCAAGGCCGTTGTGGAACGGGTAAGGGATGTAGCTTACCTCTGGGCAGGTACCTAGGAGCCTTACACTGGGCGCACACCGAGCAGGAGGAAACATAAACCCTCACGTCCTTAGCCAACGTGGGCCACCAGTGCTTCCCACTCAGACAGCGCACCGTCCGACCGATGCCTGGATGACCAGAGGAGGGTGACATGTGGGCCCAATAGATCAGCCGGTCACGGACAGCAGACAGAACGTACAGACTGGAGTGGGCTCTACACATAGCGCCTGCTCAATGTCTGCGTCCAGCTACCACACTACCGGCGCCACCAGGCAGGAGGCCAGGAGTATGGGGGTGGGATCCATGGGCCAAAACGGATGAAAAACATGGCCCACCTTGCCTGGCGAGTGTTCAGTCTCCTCACTGCCCGGATGTACTCCCGATTGTGGTGGTTTGTCCAGATGAGAAAAGGGTGTTTAGCCCCCTCAAGCCAATGTCTCCACGCCTTCAAAGCATTGCGACAGCCAACAGCTCCCGGTCCCCCACGTCCCCCACGTCAGAGCTTCGGTGGCGTACCCAAGCACTGAGAGAACACTGCTCCTATGTCCGCCTCAGCCGACCACTGCAAACGTACCGGGTCCCCCTTCATCAGTGAGTTAATGGGAGCCGCTACCTGACTAAAACCCTGGATAAACCTCCGGTAGTAATTGGCAAACCCTAGAAATCGCTGCACCTCCTTTACCGTGGTGGGAGTCGACCAATTACGCATGGCTGAAATGCGGTCACTCTCCATCTCCAAACCTGAGGTGGAAATGCGGTAACCTAGGAAGGAGACGGACTGTTGGAAGAACAGGCATTTCTCAGCCTTGACGTACAGGTCATGCTCCAACAGTCGACCAAGCACCCTGCGCACCAGGGACACATGCTTGTCGCGCGTAGCAGAGTATATCAGAATGTCATCAATATACACCACTACACCCTGCCCGTGCAGGTCCCTGAAAATCTTGTCTACAAAGGCTTGGAAGACTGATGGATCATTCATCAACCCGTACGGCATGACGAGGTATTCATAATGCCCTGAGGTAGTACTGAATGCCGTCTTCCACTCGTCTCCCTCCCGGATACGCACCAGGTTGTAAGCGCTCCTGAGATCTAGTTCGGTAAAGAAGCGCACCCCGTGCATTGACTCAATCGCTGTGGCTATGAGAGATAGCGGGTAATTGTACGGAAACGGAAACCCCTAAACACCTCCCTGAGCACTCCCGCGACCACCCCATGACAAACTAACCAGGGAAGGCCTAGAACCACCGGAAACGCAACAGCGTCACCAACACCAAATGCCCAAAACAAGTAAGTCAGCACACAGTACTACAAACAAAGTACAAAGTACCAGCTGCAAAAAACACAGATATACATGAAACCTGGCGCTAACCAGCCGGAAGCGTGCCAACCTCGACAATAAACAATACCACACACAGACACCAACAGTGCAGTAATAGCTAACAATTCACAACAATACATACAAATCTAAAAGTAAAAGAATGCAATTATGAAATGTATGAATATTAGAGTGGCATTGACTAAAATACAGGAGAATACAGTATATAGATATG